>NW_010239401.1:15167-47446 GCF_000690775.1 Eurypyga helias
CAGCTCCCCGCTTTTTTATGAGCCTGTGTTTGTTCGTTCATTTTGCTTTTAGCTGCACACTAGAGAGTGCTTTAGAAATGTAGTTCCCAAGACACCAAGGTGAAGGTTCCATTGTTGTCTTCACCAGTGTGGAATCGAGCTCAGCACCATGGTTTTGTATGGTACATGCAGAAGGACTGACCTTCAGCAGGCAGTATGCTTCAGTCAACTCAAATCCACCTGGTTGCTAAACTGAGAGATTTCAGACAGATTTTTGAGTACCTCCCATTTATAGGAAAAATTAAGTTTTGGATCTTGAGTCTTTGAAAAGAGATGCTCTTCCCCCGCTCCTCCCTCCCCCCGTTAGGGTGTGTAAGTCATTGCACTGATGTCTTAGGGTTGAGCAAAGCCCCCCCGCCCCAGGCTGCACCCTTTCCAAGTGCACTCTGATTTTCCTTTAACTGGGGTAAGCATCAAGACATGTCCAACAGACTGGAGTTTCCTTTGGAAACAGTGTATTTTGGGAAAGACGCTTGCTCTGACAAAGGGTGCTTAAGGGAAGGCTCAGGAGCACCGAATTCTCCAACCACAAAATTCACCTGATAGCCGAAAGATCCAGGCATCACCGTTGTCAGTGGCATTGCTGCTGCTGAATTTGACACATAGCTCTGTGTAGCTGTAGCTGCAAATCTACAAAAGCAGACAAATGTTCATTTTGTCATAGGAGAAAATTGTTTCTAAAACAAATGGGGCGCTGCCTGTGGTTTAGTTACCAGGTGGGTGGTGGAACTGTGCAGCCCTGAGCAATGCAAAGGTAAAGTGTTTATTTTATATGATTTTTTCCAACAAAATAAGAAGTGTTCTTGCAGTGAGTCTGTCCTTCCCTCGATGTCTGGAGACTGGTTGGGGATGGTCATCAGTGATGAATATTTGTGAAAAGGGATTGCAAACCTGTAATCTCTTGTTCTGCTCCTCCCGTCCTTTTCTTCAAATTCCAAGCTGCTTTTTCTGCAGCTCTGCTGCCAGCATGTATTATATTAATGCACCATTTTGTTGGTAAAACAGGGTGTTACTCTGCTAAAAGTGATGCCAGGAAATGAAGCTACGTATTTGTTCTTTGAAAAGTGCTAGGGTCAGGGAAGTCGGTTGTGCTACCAGCACATGTTAAAGGTATTGTCACAAAGGATCGTGTGTAGATGCTTCTAAAGAAGAAGAGAGCACATGTGTGATGCCTTCTGCATTTTTTTTCCCAGTAGGTTCTGTTGCACTTTAGCTTGCTCCACATGCTCCCAGGTCTGAGCTGTGGGGACTAGTTGCACAAAGCCACAATAGGCTTGAATTTGTGTTCTAGGAAATTGGTGGATTCCGTTGACTCATTTAGGTTTGCTTTTTGCTTCCCTGCCAAGAAGAGTTTTCCAGCTCTGTCATCTTACTAATAATTATTTTGGCCCTGGAAAAAGCCCGATGCTCTGCATGCTATATAAGGGCATGCAGATTGCTTGGCCCTCTGCAGCAGCTCACAACCTTTCCATGGCTGGTGTGGTGCGCCCAGCCCTCCTGAGTGTGTGCCAGCAGCTTTTACTAACGAGTGGCACCTTCAGAGTAATTTTTGGCAAGTCAAGCTTGGCATTAGTTGTGTTTGTCCAGCCTCTTCAGTGAGGCAGAAGTGGTTAACTGTAGCTGGCCTGTGGAAGAGCAATGGGACTCTGAGCAGTCAGGTGTGTTTTGTCCTTTCCAAGTCTGTAATGAAACTGCTCGTGATGATAAGCTTCTGTTGCTGCTTTTGTGGATCTGGAGTTGCCCTTTTGTTTTCAGTGTTAACACCTGACGTGCAAGGAGCAGGAGGCCACGCATGAAGAAATGCATCTGGGGCCTCATGTCTCTATGAAGTTGTGACAAGCATTGCTGCTTGAATTGGCGACGGGCTGCACGCAGCCCGAGTTGAGTTTTGCTTGCCAAAGTGACTATGTCTATTAATGGATGGTTGCTAAAAGTGACTGCTGGTGTCTAAATCTAGGGGCATGTACTTCGCACATCTTGTAGCTAGAAGGCTGATTAAAAGGTACCTTCTTGGTAGCCGGGGAGTTCTTGTAGTTAGTTTCTAATCATTATTAAAATGCCTGTCTAAAACTCTGGGGAGGGTTGAAAGAGGAATTCTTTAGGTCTTGCATCATTTTTCAGCTTGCAAACTTTATTTTGCACAAGGAACTTTTCAATCTTTACAGACTTATTTTCTACTTTGGTATCTCAGTTGTGTTGACCCCAGTATTTGAAATGGGAATGTAATGTGCCTTTTTTCTTTATGGAACTTACGCACTTCCTGGCACACGGAATTAGACCCTTATTTTCCAGCTCTGAATTTTCCCTTGAAGCTATGGCCCAGCTCTGCACGCAAAGCATTGATAGCAAAATCTAGGCTCTTGTAATGTTTATATTATACCATGTTGAAGCCAAGCGTCTTGAAAAATGCTGTATTTCGTAAATCCCTTTCCAGATTCCTGCCTTGACTTGCATGCAGTTTCCTTCCTCTCCTTCCTACCAGTACCTCCCCATCCAAACTAGCATGAGAGAAATTTTTTTCTTATCTTGGGTCTTGGTTTCTGTCTGGATGAAACAACAAGTGAGTGGCTGATTCCCTGGCCCTGTGTTGGTTGTGGTCTCTCCTGTAGGGGAACAGCTTGGAAATGTAAACTGGAAACGTGATGAAGTTCGTATATCCCTGTGCCTGCAATTAATTTGTTTGGCACTTGTTCCCAGGCTTATTTGTGCCCATGATTTTGTCCTCTCGTTAGTGTTGCGCTCCTCCGAGTCTCATTTGAAAGAATAAGCATTAGAAACCATATTATAAATAATAATCAATTTAAGCAGGAGCCTGTGAAATCCTCTGGAGATGCCAAAGCATGCTGGCTTTCACCAAAGAGAGGGTGGGATTCCCCAGCAGGCCGCTGGACATCCAGCCCCACCACTGATGGAGAGGCAGGTCTGGCAGCCCTGCTAGCGTGGCCATGCTCAGTGGCAGGGCTACAGCCTCAACAAGGGGAGTGTGGGAGTGGTTTTGTGGCTGGGGGTCCTCTCCCTCAAGTCTGGAAAAAAAAAAAATCTGCCAGAAGCCACTATATTCCTACCTGTCGCAGCGGGCTGTGAACTGAAGGTACCGTAACCCAAACCCAGCCTTGGCAATCTACTCTGCCTGTTCCCTGTTTCATGTAAATACGATATGGAAACGTATAGGTAAGATACAAACATGATGAGTATAACCAATTTGTCCTATTGTCTGTGCCTTGTGCCCGCACCTCCCAGCCTTTCAGAAAATAAGTCCTGGGCCAGCAGTGGGACATAAAGTGAACTTTCAGGTGCTATTTTTCTTTCTCCTGACATGCTTCAGTGAAAGTACAGGCATTGACACCAGGAACAAATCCAGGAAACCCTTGCTGAGAGCTGGGACCACAGCAGTCCTGCCAGTGACTGCAGACCATGGGCTCTGCAGGCGGTGTGGTGGGATGGGGCATGTGCCTTGAAAGCCCTGCCAGGCAAAGCCAGGGAAAGCAAAGCTGTCTCCTCTTTGGGGTTTGGATGAGGCCATAAATGGGCTGTTGAGGGTGGCGGAAGGGCTCTGCTGCAGCTGTTGTGAAGACAAAGGGAAGCTTTACCCTCCCAGCCTTAGAGGGACAACCACGGGGTCTATTTAACCTTTCTGTTTGGATAACTTTTGAACTGGATTCAAAGTAAAGCCTGCAGTGACCTTGATGCTTCCATTTATATCCAGTGACAGATCAGAATGGCAGCAGGCTTGGAAACAAACTTGGACTTTTTGCCTTGCTAATAAATAAGGGAGAAAAATCTGGTCAAAACAACCCCCCAAACATTGGCTGGGGTGGTTGGCCACAGCTGCCATCCCTGCAGTAAGGCCACTGTGCTGTGTCACCTCAAATGCATTGAGTGAGGGGCAGTGGGACGAAAGCGAGTGCCTGGGGAGGTTTCTGTTCTGTATTCGTATATTAGCCTGGTCTAAGCTTAAATTTGCAATCTGAGTAAGGCCTTTTGGGGCTTCTGAAATCTGATGATATTAAGCTGCTGCAAACAAAAATTTTACCTCAAAAGTACTTAGATCGCTGCTAGTGAGATAGGGCACAGGGATACCTCATGCTGGAGGTCAGATGAAGTGTTCAGTGCTTTCTGAACTGCTCTTTCATCTCCAGCCAATGTCCACTTGCTTACAGCCTGGCTGTCAAGGTGTTTGATTTCCATATACTTTGCTGTATCCCTGTTTTTCCAGAGGAGATGAAACTTAATTGCATGTGATCTCCAAACACTTTCCAGGAATAAAGACTTTGCATTGGTCAATGGGCTGCTCCCCTCTGCAAACACAGTCTTCAAATGCAGAACACAACAATCCTAGAGATGGCTGTGACTTTGTCAGCCATAATCGGGGTAAAAGCACTGGTTCCTCAGACACCTTAAAGCACAGGTTGCCAGAAGCAAGGAGGGAATGGTGGTTTTATACTCACCTGGGGTCTCTTTTGCATCCAGTAACAGCAGCTGTTGGGATGAGATAATGATTAGGGTGGCATAGATCTGATCCCATGCAGCTGTTGCATTCATACTTGTATGTGTGCCTCAGCTTGCCAGATGCCAGGATCCGGGTGATGCAGATTGTCGGGTATCGGCACTGCAGCCGAGCCCACAGGGTGCAATAGCCTGGAGTCAAAGGTTTGCTGTGCCTGAATGCTTGTAAAGGGTGTAAAGGTGTGACCTGTGTCTTTGTACTTTCCTGTGAAAGGCGGTACAGCACAGCAGATTTCATTCAGGTTTCTTCTGTGTAAAGTCCAGAGTGCAGTAAATCCAGCAGCAGGTCAATAAGATTTCTCCTCTTCCTTGAGTGAGAATGCTGCTGTCTCCTCCCACTGAGCTACCCTCTGGATGCAAGTCTTAAATTACTGTTAATGCAGAAAATAACTGTGATGAACATGTATATCCCAGATAAGTTTGCACTGTTTAAAAAATGTCCTGACACTGGATGGCTTTTAGAGGACTGATGTAGACCATTTATTTATTAATTTATTGTGGGTAGCTCTACAACCTATTTCTCCTTCCTTGTCAGTTTCATAAGCCATTTCTATTTAAAGTCTCTTACCAGTTATCCAATTAATTCCCAGGGGAAGCATCCTGTTTTGCTAAGTACTTAAATTGTAGCTGGCCCTGGACCCACAAATAGCTGGGAAGTACATCTATCTGCAGTTGCAGATTCTACAAAAGGCTCCTGTCAAAACAGGACATGGTTTTCAAAACTCATTCTAAGAGTTTATCAGCCACCTGCTTGCTGCATTATGCAATGTTTAGCATTGAACAACCATTTTCATTCAGCACTACTTCAGCCACTCGTTCCCTATTAAAAAGCTTGGGAAAAGTGGCATTGTTTAGTCCACCTGAGATACTAACTACTGTCTGTACTACTGAGAAATGTGGGTAGCATGTTTCCCACAAAGTATCTCAAGCAAATCTAAGTACTCCTTCCTCACCACTTGTTTGTTGTCTGTTCCTTGGGACACAGCAAAACTCAAGAATAATGAGGGTAAAAGCGGTTGGTTTGATCACAGATATTGACTTGTGTTTCAGTCTGCTCTGAGTAACTAAGACCACAGACCAGCAAAGGTTGTGCAGACTTTCTCTTGGACCATTATGTCATCTCAGTTCTCAGTCCCATTGCAGACTTGGAGGCATTTTTTCATAATTCCCCAAAGACTCTGTTTGTTCAGCATGGATACCACTGAAATAAGATGAAAATACCAGAGACCCAAACCAAAAAATATTTCTAGCTTATCCAGGGAAGTACAACTTCAGGAACAAAATGTTCTCTGTATAGTCAACACATACAAGAATTGTTCCTCTTCTTGGCTACTGGTAAAAGCTGAAACACACAGTAATCTGAATTGTCCCACTTAATTAAATGATTTGTGTCTAAGGCATATCTTCAGCTTCTGCTGTTTGGGTGACCCACAACTGTACCAACTGAGTTGGAGCCCATGCTTCTTGTGTTGGCACTGGAGCTCCAAAGGATAAGCCAAGACAGTCACTGCTCAGTTCCCGTCTTTCTCCAAGGGCTTCATACAACATAACTAGGTCATCCAAGTTACATGCCTAAAATCAGGCTGTGTAGATTGCTCCTGATGTGGATAGTGCTATATATAAAAGACTGAGAAAATGTTTTCTGCTGATGAACTTCAAGTTTTTAACAGTGATGGTGCTTAGTGATGAAAGTAGATTAACTGTTAAAAATCTGTGTGTTGCAGAACGGAGTCAAAAATCTGGTCACCACTTGTAAATGAGGAGGGAAAGACACATCCTTATAAGATGAACCTGGCCTCTCAGCCGCAGGTAAGTAATGGAGTATCTGCATGCTCTTTTTCCTGCTTACTCCTGTCTGACTTTGGAGCGGTTTCTGGCCTCACCCTCCAAGGAGCTGAGCGTGTGACCCTCCGTTGGTCGCACTGGGGATGGCCTGTGCCCCATACCTCCTTGAAATCACGCGGCTCTTGGAAACCTTCAGAGACAGACTCCCTCCCTCGTGGTGAGAAGCCTGCTGCAGTGGAGAGCTGGCTGGATACCTTGCCAAGGGTAAGCTGCTTGGGTCAGAGGCGGTGTCTCCTGCCATCTGCATGCTCGCATCTACCATGGGGCACAGAAGGCGCTGCAGAGGTGTGGCTCAATAAATCACTGCTGTCGCTGCTAAGCCCATTGATTTTCATAGATATCTTGAGAGGGGAGGAAAATGATTCATTCTTGGTGTTTTGTTGTTGTTTTGTTTTTTCCTCTTACAAGCAAGTTCTTATTAGCAGTCAAGCCATGAGGAAAGTGGAAGAGAAACACACCAGCCTTTCATATTTTTAGTTTTGCGGCAGATCTTGCGGCCTCTGTCCATGGGGTTGGTTTTGTAACCTTTTGGCAGCCTTGCTTCATCGGTCTGCTGCCTCTGTGAAGTGAATGGAGTATTAAGTGCCCCATGCAAGGGCATTGTCTGGGCTAGGTTTAAAGGATTACACTGCCCAAACCTACAATAACTGCACTAAAATCAATGGCATTTCTCCAGGTTTGCCCTGGGATAGTGATACTCATTCTGGCGCTAGCACACATCCTGTGTGAGTCTTTCTAGTAAAATAAGTAGAGATAAAACTAGTTTGACTCTGCAATTAATTAAGTGCTAATATGCCTGTTTGGGTTGGAAAGGACCTGAACCTGAGGTAGCACATGTGCAGCAACACCCTGACCAGACCTTGGCGTGGGATCTGTCCATGCTCCCTCTCACGCCAAGCCACTATGTGTTGCTTGGCTCAAGAGTGTGGTGCAGCATTCTCCAGGTATTTCATAAGTCAGCCAAGGCACAGCATGTGACTGAGCCATTTTGGCTTAGAGGCCATGCAGTGACACCTTCCTGTGACACTGTTGAACTGAGATCTAGTCTGTCTTCTGCTGCCCAAGCTCTGGAGATACGCTGCTGCAAACTTTGAGGCATGGGTGGGGGCTATCTCTTGCTAGAGGAGTGGGGCAGAGTCTGCACTGAGGCTTCAGTGCAAGACTGCGGAGGGCTGTTGTGATGCCACTTCTTCAACTCACTTGGTCTGGCAGTTTTAAACCTAACCAATAGCTCTGCTTTAATCAGCTACCTTCTGGGTGGAGTGTTGCATATAAGTCAGCCCTGGACTGTTTCAGGGAGCCTACTGCTTACCTCAGTAAGAAACATGGCTGAGGGGGACTAATCTTAACTCTAGTCTTTGATTTACAAGTCATGTTCTGCTTTCTAAAATCCAAGTCAAGGATGCCTTGGCCATCTGAAAGTCATACAGTGCAGCAATAATTTTGGTGGTGGAGCACATCTAAAATCTAACCTCAGTCCTAATCCTGGTTCTAGCTCTGGCCATCATATGGCTATACTGATGCTGCCAGTTTGTAAGTGTGGCACAACTGAATTTGTTGTTACGAACCTGTAATTGACTTCAGCGGAAGAATTTGGTGAGCAAGTGACTGTGGAGAGATTCCCACTACAAACCTTATCTCTGAGCAGTGACCCTCGTATTAATCTTGCACTGGGAACCAACTGTTGCCTGAAAATTGGGTTTTGACCCCTTGTGATGGCTTATACTAGAAGGGAGTTATTTTCTGGTGTAAAAGGAACATTCAGGCTCTAACAGAAGTTTTGCCTTTGTTCTTCCCTTCTGTAAAATGAAGCCAATTAAGTAGTTTGCAGTGGCCTGTGTGAGTGGTGCTTGCTCTTTTTCAGGGCATGGGCCTTGCCTGCTGCATATTCAAGCAGTGGAACTTAGCAGCGTGAGGGAAGATGTATGCCTCAGGTCTCTAAACCACAAGCTCCCACTTACCTTCCTGCTAAATGGTGCCCGAACATCCTTGTCCACTGTGCCAAGGAAAAGTGTCATGAACACCATCAGGATTTAAGTTTGGTTTTTAATGCACACACGTTTCCTTTTCCAGCAGCTGACTGTGAGGTCTGTGGCGAGGTCTGTCTGCTTGGAGCGTGATGTCAGCAAGCATGCTGGCTCCTGCCAGAGCTGCGGCAAGCAGTGGCCGAGTTGCTCTGAGGCTGTGTCCTTGCAGCATTGCCAGAGACTTCAGCCAGGCCTGCTGCAGATCATCATGAGCAGAATACGGAAGATGCTTTGCATATATATACTAGCATGGCAAACTGCTGTGAATTTTACCACAAAGATGCCAATCTCATTTTTCCAACAGGATCGGTCGAAGCTGTGACTAGAGCCCAATCTTCAAAGCAGCACTGTCTGAGCTGTTGAGGTTTTTTTAACTCGCTTGCCAGTGAAAATATGTTTGTTTTCATTGGCAGCAGTCTCGTGCAGAATGCTTATTAATTCACTTACCAAAGAAAACAGGACATACTGAATCCAAGTGGTTTGTTTAAGTCCTGATCCAGGGTTCTCTATTTCTCACTGGTTTTGCACACAGCCCTTGAATGCAGAAATTTGTTCATACACGTGAATAGACTTACTACAGGCTCAAAAAAAAAAAAAGCTTTAAAACATTTGCTGTAGAAAATGGACTGTAATTATTCACATTTCCACCTTTCTTGAAATTAGGTAGTTTGATGTTGTCTCTCCTACTTTCAGTATCTTAACTGAAATTTTTTATAGCACTTGTCTGTTTTCTTTTCCTCTTCCTATTTTATTGGTGCACTTAAATAACTAGATCTTTGCAAAAGATTTTGCAAGATAAATTAATGCTCAGTTTATCTCAAGAACTGTATGGCTAGCTAGATATTTTAAGATCTGTGCTTATGCTTTTTTTACCCCATTTGAAATAGACTTTTTGTTTATTTCTGTAATCCTTTTGGATACTTGGTGAAATGCTGTGTCGTCCTGTGGAAGTATTTTCCCTTACTTGGAATGCAAGTTCAAGATACTTTATGTGCCTTTGGAAAATAGAAAGGCATTCCACAACCTCCCATGCATTCCCTGAAGTCCTGAATGCCAAGACTGACTTCATTGTCTAAGCTGACCTTTGTCCAGGAAAGAGCTACAGCCTTATTATTTCATTACCATTATCTTTATCCTTCTAAATTAATTTAAACTGAGGCAAGAGTGATGACAAAATCACATTTCATCAAAAGGTGCAGCAGTTTGTTGGTGGTGATGGCTCAGCAGCTGAGCCAGCTTTGTTTTGGGTGTGACCATGGCAACATTAGGAGAAGGAAATGACGGAGTTGTCTTAGTATATTTACTCAACTATTTCACTTGCACTTCTCACCTAGATCCTAAGGGTGATCACTCAGTGTCATTTTCCCATCAAGAGCTTTCCTCACCGCGGTGGGAAAGATTAAAATAACACATCTGCCTCTCCTTTCTGCTTAATGTTTATTGAGAAAAGTGACCACAGCAAGAGAGAACAAGTTACTTGGTGACTGCGGTAATTTTAATGCTTACGACGCTGACCAGAGACTGGCATAACTCTTGGGCTCTGCCATGCTCTCTGGTGACCCTGGGCTGGGCATTAAGCTCTGGACCCATGTGCTGTTGTGCATGGCTGTATAAAAGCCATGCTAAAAAGAACGATAAAACTCTGTCACTCAGGCTGTGCTATGTCTTGTCAGACCTGGGCTCTGTGGGAGAAGGTTTGTCTTCCTGGTTTTCTGTTTTCATTATCTTCCCTCCCCCTTGTATATGTAGAGCATAGAGGTCAGTGGGGCCTAGGTCTGCTTTGGAGCTGAGTGAGCTCATGTAGGGAAGGAGCTGAGAGAGACCAGCTTTAAGGGTGGTCAGCACCAGGACTGTCTCCAAAATAGCTTGTCCAGCTCCCTGAAGGCCACATACCCCATTTGCAGCAAGTCACAAGTATTAATGTCATCCCTCAAGAATGTCAGTGAAAACTCCTGATTTGAGACGGATAGATCGGCTGTTCTTAACCGGACTTTCAAACGTGAGCATGTGTTGGATTTTTTAAAATGAGAAATAACCTCCAGACATGCAGCTGGAGGAGCTCTGGAAGTGAATCAGGGTATTTTTGCGTTGACCAACAGCCACTTGTGTCTTCCCAAGGCTTCTTGAGAGTGCCTGTCTCCTCGTCATCCTTGTCCTCGCAGAGTGATGTCATTGTTTCCATCTTGTGTATTTTATCTCCTTGGATACGGAGAAGGCAGGGGCTATAGAAACTGGGTGTGTGGCTGGTTTGGCCTTTGATAAGGCCATGCGTGTGTAGGCAATGCATGAAGCAATAGGTATATAAAGTAACAGCGTCGCGCTTCAGAGGAGAGAACTGTGCGGCATATCGCGACCTGCTGTTTTGGGTTAAAAGACGTTACCGCATGGGTGTGGAATGTGTCAGGGACACAGAGGGAAAGGATGTGGGAAGCCAGCCTTGTTGTTTTACCCCCCTACAATAACAAAACCCCAAACCCTTCCTAAATTCTAATCACATTTCAAAGCATTGCAAAAGATCTTTCCATAGCTGAAAAACCCCAAACAATAACAGAGGGAGAGGTAAAAGTAAAGGCACTTCTAAATGCAGCTGAAGAAACATAACACAGGGTAGAGTTTGCCACGAAGACGTCCTCTTCTGAGCTGTTGCTGCATGTTTGGCAGAGCAGCCTCCCCGCTGGCATGCTGGCTGGGCATGGCCATGGCCTTTGCTCCCTAGGCAGCTTCGTCAGGGCGAGGATGGGACTGTGGGGTTGGCTGGTGGTCTCTGCTCTCCTTCTCTGCCTCTGGGATCAGAGTGCTGTCATTCACTGAGGTTTGGTCAGGGGCCTGTTTTGTTAGAGCTGGGTAAATGTTTATACTGAGAAATGTTTAATTTTGTTTCTTCTTGGCGTGGCTCTCGAGGTGTGCGATGCCGGATCCCATGTTTCTGGGGCCCGGTGAGGCAGCGGGCTTTGCTGGCTTGCTCGGCTGCTTCAGGAGCCTGTGGGCCCATGGGGGTTTTGCTGCTCCCTGCAACTGCAGAGCCTGGGTGCTAATTTTGTTTTTAATTTGTAACATGAGGTTGGAGTGAATCCCCTGTCTCCGAGAGCTGGAGCTTCAGGGAATAACTATGCAGTTATTAGATCACGACTGTGCAGTCTTTAGATCATGACTCCGCACCTGAAACTTTGGTTCAGGAAACCCCCAGCTCTGTACTCGACCTGCCTGTTATTCAGGGGCTGCGGGGAGGGGGCCTGGGAAGGGGCAGGGTGCAGGCAGTGGCAGTGGGGCAGTAACCAGCACCTCTGAAGCCCCAGCCCTGCCAGCTGCCTTCAAGCCATGCTGTGGGGAGAGCAAAACCCCGCTTAAGGGAGAGGCTGCCTGACCCCTCACGTCTCTGTTCGGTTTATTTAGCAAGTACAAAAAGCCTCCAGATTCTTCCTGTTCCTGGTGGTGGTGAGGTCAGTGCACTGGGATGGCCTTGGGCACGTCACCGCATGGCAGATGGAACCCAAGAGTCCACCCTCACCCCAGACTGCCCCCAGCTTGCCTAAGGGCACATGGGGCCGTGGAGGCACCCGGGTGGCTTTATGCCCCTGGTGCATGGGATGTGCCCCAGCTCAGCTGGTGGAGGTGGCTCATCCTGGGCTGTTCTGTCCATCTGTCTGTCTTGCTGACAGCTGGGAATTTGCCTGGAGTCCCATGCCCCAGTTCCTGGGACGAGCAGGTCCCTTGGTGGTAGCCATGTCCGCCTCTGGTGCATGAAGAGGAGGAAGGAGCCACCCATGCTGCGAGTCACTGGCCAGCCCCCGGGCATGGAGGTGACGGCTGACATAACTGGGGATTTCACAGGCTGGGCTTCAGCGTTGCCAAGTGTGGCCTGGCGCAAGCAGGGAGGGAGGAAGAGGCCATTGTTTTCCCAGATAATTCTCCATGACGCAGCCTGCAGCCAGTGCAGTAGGAAATGCTGATCTGCTTCCTGCCCCGGTGCAGGGACACTTTCCCTGTCCCACAGCCTGGCACTGCAGCTGGCGGCTCCCTGCTGGGAGGGCTGGGTGACAGGGGAATCCCATTGGCACCCGGCTGGAAGGGTCATGGTGCAAGGCATGGCAATGTACCCATCGCTCCCCAGAGAGGGTGCTGCTGTCAGCGGCCAGCGCCAGAAAACCCGTCTGGCAGGAGATCTGCCCTTTTTACCTGAAGCTGGAGTCCTGCAAACTTTGCTTGTCCTTGGGATCGGGAAGTAGCGTTTTCTCTGGCATGGAGGGATTTGCACTGGTGCCTGAAGGACTTGGGAGCACAGGTTCATTTTTTCATCATATAGGGGACATAGTTTCAGGTAAGGAAGAGGCTGTTGGGGGAAGGGCTCCATTGTGGAACTGAAGCAAGATGACACCACTCAGTTCACAGGCAGCACCCTGGCCAAGACATTTGTGCAGTTGTTAATCCCTTTTAGCTTGGGCTAGCCACTCTGCCAGCCCCTCTGGGGATAGGCCTCCGCAAAGGCAGGAGGCATGGTATCTGTGCAGCCAAAGCAGTTCAACTATAATGGTGTCAGTTTATAGTGGTAAAATACTTCTGTTAAATATCCTCCCTGGAGGCTTAGGAGCTTCCATATCCCAGCTTCAGACTGAAATAGCCACTGCTGCTACCCCTGCCAGCTGCCAACTGCAACCCACTGCAGACAGTGTCAGGGGACTGAGGCAGTGCTGTGGCTTGCAGGAGGGGTGAGGCAAGTGCTCCTGGACCTGCCTGCGGATGCCAACCAAAGACATCTATGAAATCTGATATTAGCCACATTCCTCTGTACTGCTGACAAAGAGAGAGTGGCTCATCCTCTGACTGGATAAGAGCATTGCCTTGTGTCTGACTGACAGCTCTTCCTTTGCAAACAGAGCCCATTGCTTACTGCTCTTGCAGTCTGTGCCTCAACCAGGGACACTGTTTAATGCTGCTTGCTCCCTTTTCCGTGTGTTAGTCCTGGGAACACCACAGGAAAGATGTTGCAAACCTCAGGCATCTCAACTGCATAAACCAGGCACTTTCCCCACACATGTACACAGTACAGCAGTGGTTTTGTACTAACATTTTTCACTTGCCTGCTGGTGGACAGGTTTTTGGGAGTGTCACATTTCTGACTTGTTTTTTTTTTCAGTAGACTTTCACATAAACATGATTCCAGAAGCTGGGACTTCAACAAACCTGCTGCACAGCACAGGGTTTGGATTGGCATTTCTGGTAAATCCCTAGGTAAATGCATTTGACAGTGAGAACACTTTATCTTTTGATGTTGGGATTGTGAAAGCACTTGTTCTTTTCAAATTACTTCCACAGCTCAAGCAGAAAGAGCAGCACGGCATGACAGGAAGTGCTGGAGAATCTGGATTATCCAGATGCCCTTTATAATGTTACTGCACTTCTAACACTTGTCTGTAGGCTCCCCGGTCACACACCTTCTATGCTGTTCTACAGATGGGATTTTTCTAATCTAATCTTCAGACACTGCCTTCTGCACCAATATCTCTATTTAACCTGTTTTAAACTCCCTTATTATCAGTGGACTTTACCCACATGAGAGCTACTACAGATGTCGTGACACTTCTGAAAGCTTCGGATGTTACTACACAGCAGAAAACTCACCTGGTAGCCAAAAGTGGACCAAAATCTCCTTTGTGGATTCTGTGCCTGAGCGCGTTGCAGTTGTTCTCAGTCAAGGCACTAATGTGATTTCACTCTCTTTCTTCCATCTGGCTGTCTATTTTCTCAACACTTGTAGGAGATTAAACATCCTTGAGGCCCCCATCACTGTCAAACTGATTTGGGCTTGGCTGACAGATTCAAGAGTCTTTGGTGTGGGTGGAAATGTGCCCATGTGCACGTGGAGTACATAACTGAGATGCCTTACTTCCTTAGGAAGCCAGATTTTAAAAAAAACAAACTCTAATTGCTTCCTTTTCTCTAATTCTTGGTTAATAGTTAAATGCTTCTGCAATACAAGTTTTGACATAATTTAAACTTTGAGCCTATTTGACCTAAAAGTATAACACCTTTAGCCTAAAACTTCTGCCTCTGTCTTTCATTAAACCCGCTATTTATGTGCACATCTAACACCCTCCCCTACTTGCAGCCTCTGCATGGTGGGCTGGCATGTGTATTTAATGCTGATGGAAAAGCACTGATACTTTTCCCCATGGTGTGATATACAGACTGAAGTAATTTTTTATTTTTTTTTTCCCCCTAAAATCCACAGTTTCTGCCATGGGAAAGACTATTTTTGTGAGCACTGTTATGTGCTTTGAATGAGGTTGCAACAAAGGGAGATTAGGTAATTACTCCAGGGTCTTTCTTCCTTTGGTGTGTGGGAAAGCTTCATGGCTGACGTCCATACACATCAGCCAGAAAGCCGTGGGAGAGCAGTCCCACCACCCCACACCTGAAGATCTTGAGCTACCCCACTGATTTCAAATGACTTGTAACTCATGAACGTGTTTGGATCCATGCTGCTCTTCTCTCAGGGACCCTGTGCTGCGCTTGGTGCCATAAATAGCATTTGAGTGCCATGAAGCGAGCTGACTCCCATCTGTCAGTCTGGGAATGCTAGCCAGCTGCCTAAGGAAATCGGAGGACATAAAAGTGCTCTAAAGAAAAACCTGTAAGGGAATTTAGTCATCCTTGTTTCCAGTGAGTGTTTATCCTGTAACTATAGCTCTACCAAACAAACGCTATGAGATGTTCAAAGGGCAGTGAGGGCTCACTTCGCTGCTGTAGAAGTCAGCGCCTTTGTGGAGTGGGAGGGGGAACGGGTTGTGTTAATTAGAGCTGGGAACCACAGGCCCAGCCTGTTAAGAAAGGCTCTGTTTCATCCTGTGCTGCTGGGTGTTAGCCCTGTTAGTGAAGCCGTGCCCAACCTCTACAGCTGGCTGAAACGTTTCAAAATGCACGTTTTGGTGCTGTCTTTTAGCCCTGGATGTTTCAGCTGACTCTGTGAACGTCAGCCCTTTCTTCTGGCTGCTATAGTGAGGTCCCATATTGCATTCTCCTTGATTTGGTCAAGTGCCTTCTCAGGATAAGAAATAAGCCCTTGATGTTATCTGTGCCCCAAGGCTGCTCATTCCCAATCTGCTGAATTGGTGATGGGGCTCAGAAATGTCCCTGTTTTTTTAGCGCTGCCTGTGATTCAGAAGAGTCTTACTTCACATTTATTTTAAATTGGATTTGGCCCCTTTTTTACTAAATAATAACCAGTGTTTCTAAGTATCTGTCTCTGGAAGCTTCCAGTTTGTAGCAAACCCAGAATATCTGAGTGATCTCTCATACTTCTGGCCCTGAAGAGGCCTCTGGCATTTAGCTGTCACTGTTTGTGGACAGTCTTTTGTATTAACAGTGGTCATCTTCCCACCTTTATTGTGAGAATTTCTTGTCCAGAAAGTCCAAAGTTGTTCATCAAAGACAGCTGTGAACCCCAGTCTCAGCTGAAGGAGAAGACATGCTCCAGAGCATTTGTAGTAATGACAAATTCCTTCCTTTTGGGTTGCTCTTATCTAAGGAAAGCCAAGCTTTCAGATGTCACCAAAGGGTGCTCATCTTCCCTTTTCCATGGAAATCAGCCCTGCTTTCAGGACTTGCACAGAATGCTTAAAATCAGGAGCTCCCAGATGTGTAGCAGTTTGAGCTAATAGCTCTGGCAGTGTTTCTGAGCTCTTATGTTCCCAGCATTTCAACTCTGAAATGTCCTGAAGGACAGCCTGAAGTCATCCAGAAGAGGGCTGGAGGCCCTCATGATGCGTGGAGGATGCTTGCCTTCCTTGGCAGCCGTGGTTGCGTGCTCCTCAGCTGCCAGCGCACACGAAGAACAGCACTGCATTGGCTGCTCGCTCCAGGCTGCCCTGGCACATCCCACTCGCGTGCCTGAGCACCTCTCATTTTTGCCTCTGCTCCTTTGCATGCAGGAAATAAGGCACATAGGAAGTGCACACAACCGGAGCGCGGTGCCCTTCACTGCTGCCATGGCTTCTGCCCCCAGAGTGATCACTGCTCAGTACAACAACCCAGCAGGCCTCTACTCCTCAGAGAACATCCAGACGTTCAACAGCGCGGTGGAGTCAAAGACATCCCCTGTGGCCTCGGAGCCTACCAAGCCGTAAGTATCTTCCTCGCCTCTCCCGCCCTGCCTGGGTCCCCAGGGGAATGCTCCAGGAGACGTGAGTTTGCTGCCAGGGTGCCAATTTGTTAACCCAGAAGAGCTCTCTTTCAGGACAAAGGGAAGGAGCAGAGGCACGAGCGTGGATCTGGTTCCCATGGGCAGGGCCCGGAGAAGTGGGGAAGGTTTCATGAGATGCAGAAATGAAATTAATGCTGTTGTGTTTCTTTGTTTAGCAGAGACCGACGCAGTTTCCGCGTGCGTTCAGCATGACATATCAGCCCGCTGGTCTGAACAGGTGCCTGACAGCTTGTTATGAGCACTTTGTGAAGTTAGTGTTTGTGCTGGCTTTGTGCAGGCAGAGCTGGGCAGGAAGGGCACCAGCTAGCGCAGGAAGCACACGTGTCCCCATTCCTGGCTGGTCTGGGGTTCATGGAGAGGCTCTGCCTAAGTTTGGGTCTATTCTATTTTTTATTAGTGAACTTTGTTTTTCACAAGAGGTGTTAAAAATAGCTGAAACATTCATACCTGTGTGAGTGATTTTATATATGGTATTGGAAAAGGTCCCAAATTTAAAAGGGCCTGTTGATTTTTATGGTTGCATCTAAGCCTCACCAGAGACATTACTTTATTCCAGAAGTCCAAAGTTCCTCTTTTTTCATTGGAAGCAATAAACCAGGAGCTTTCTGAAATCTTTCTGGCTGTGTTGGTCAGGTTGCTTAACTGCCCTAAGTCTCTGTATAGCAGTACCAAACTGCCTGGAAGACCTTGCATTAGCCTGACGGGACCATATGGCAGTCAAATACCATATCTGGCCTAGTCTGGAGTCCCCTCCAGGTGAAAGCACTCCCTGGAAGCCAGGTATATTTGGCTGGCAGCTTGTGGGTGATCCCTTTTCTTGCAGGGATCCGCAGAGAGATGGGTTTCTTCTAGTGCTGTGGCTCACTGTGCTTCTCCTAGCAGGAAGGTCCATTGCCAGCCCTGCTGAATGCGGGGTTTATGGCATCTCTTTCATCTTTCCCTTGCTGAAACATCTCAGATTGCAAAGGAATGCTGGGGGAAATGTGGATGAGAACTTCAGTGCTAATACACTTTTGTTTACAGAGTCATCAAAAGCAAATGAATTACTGCTGGTTTTCAGTGAGAGACAGGAGCCTCACCCTGCCATTAAAAACCCACTGTGGTCTCCCCAGTGCACAAGCAGAGGTTGTGTAGGTGCTCACTTTACACAGCTGCCTTTAAATTCCTGCCAATCTGTTTTGCTGAGTTATTTGTACAGGGCCAGCCTTGCTCTGGGTTTACCTGAAATTTATCTGTATCCCCATCCTGCACCCAGCAGCCACACAGCTTATCTGAACCCAGCAGCCTGATCTTGCCACTGCTCCTGGTGATGTGACAAGGGGACCTGGTCCCCGGCCCATCCTCAGAGGGTGTGTGATGTAAGTGCAGGGCTGTGGTACAGACAGAAACACCAGCAAACATCTCTACTGGATTTGGTGTTGCAAAACAGGCAGGGCAGGCAGGGAGAAGCCCCACTGCTGAGCTCATCTGTTTTGGCATTGGAGGTGAGACTGTCTCTTGGTAGGGCACCCAGGCTAGCTTTGGGAAGGGCAGCATTCCTTGGCAGCACCAGGGAAAGTGGCATTCCTTGACTGGACAGTGGGACCACGAGTGTGTGCTCACTATGAACTTAGCTAGTTCATAATGAAACCCCTGCTGCCATGTCTTCATTGCTTTTATAACCCCCGCATTTGCTCATCAGTAGAGTGACTGCATTTTAGTTTTTGTGCGGACACTCCTGGAGTGTGAGACCGGAGCCACAGCATTAGCCAGAAGCCTTTAAAGACAAGTCATGTATTCAGAGTTGTGTCCCTTTGGCACAAGGATCAGACAGTATTCTGCAACTGCTTGTATCGCTTGGAGTATTTGGTTTAGCCCTTTATTAATTTCTTCTTTCTTTCCTTTCTTCCTCCTCTGCATTTTTCCCTCAATTACACAATGTAAAACCCAAATGAATACCCAAACAACCACAACTCAAACTGCCCATGTGAACGCGTGGGCCCGTAGCTGCCCATCACCGATGAGTGCCATGCGGGCTCCCTTCGCCTCCGTCTATAACCCTCTGCAGGTGCAGAGCTCCGAGCCGCCGCAGCGGAGGCACAGCACCTCCTCCATCCCCAGCCCAGTCCGTGTGGGGCCTGAGCAGCTGAAGCGTGCGGCCCAGGTCTGCCCCAACAGCCCCGTGGAAGTGGAGGTGCCAGGACTCAAGGTGCTGCATGTGCAGTTCAATTCTCCCCTGCAGCTCTATTCGCAGAGCAACATCATGGATTCCCTGCAGGGGCAGATCTCTTCCGTTAGCCCCGATTTCCCCAGGTAACCTGCCCACTGCCTCTGTGGCCAGCTCAGTGCATCTGTTCACCCGCATCTTGGTGTCCACGAGCGCCTCGTCCCTGTCTGTGGCTCACGGTGTTGGCCAGTCACGAGGAAACAGCGTTTACATTTCACCTTTCCAACATTAGTGCATGAATCTTCACAGGAGCTTTCTCTGCATTGTCTGTGTCCAACATCGCGGGAAGCACCAAAACATCATTTCACCTGTCCGGGTGTTCGCTGTGTGCCCATGCAGCAGGGCCTTCACAGCAGCCAGTGGCTTCCTTGGAGGAGCTTCCTGCAGCAGATGGATTTACTGGGGACAAGAGGGTGCTTTGTCCTGAAAGCTGGTGTTTCTCCTGCATTGAAACAGCTGCTGTTGTTTGTGACTGGAAGGTGCTGCCGTGCTTTTCCTTTTGCTTTTGTTTCTCTAGCTGCAGACTGGCCCATGGGCGTGCACTGGGAATTTCATTTCTGGTTCAAGCAGGTCCCCATGGGTCTCCATCTTTGGCTGATGACACTCATGGATTTAGAGCAGCCTAGGCACGTGGAGGGGACAGTGTGTGTTCCCACCCCTGCCCACTTGTCCGCACAGGTTGCTGCTCTCGTGCTGCCTCTCTGCCTGTAGGAACAGAGGATGCTCAACATGCTTTGAGGTCTGTGGGACCTGCGGAGAGCCTCAGCAACACAACTCCTGGGTGCTCTTTGGTATTTGCTTTTTGTGGCTGTTGGGAACCAGCTGGCCCACACCTCTAAATGACAGCCCACAGCGTTTTACAGACAGGACTTCAGTATCAAGACGGGTGAAGCAGAAAGCAGGTTTAGCCGTCTCACAGGAGGGCTCCAGTCAAGGCTGAATTGTTTCAGATGTGAACCTTCAGCGGAGTTACCCTACTGTGTGACCAAGCAGCTTGCAGCTGTGTGACCTGTGGTCCAGGGAGTTGATCAGTCCCATGGCCTCCATGGGACAGAGCGAAAGGGCACTGCCAGATCTCATAGCTCCTCATCTGCTAACAATCCCCTCCTGGGCTGAGCACCCTGTGCTTTAAAGCAGAAAAGTTGGCATCCTCACCCATGGACCCAGACAGCCGAGCTTTGCCCTGTGCCAGCAGCCAGGAGATAATGGAAGGCTGTGGATTTACTCCTGCCTTGTTACTCAGCCCGGTTACTTGCTCTAAGTCAAGCAAGAAGTCAGTACGGTGCACAGCAGAGCAGTCATGCTGCTGGCTGGCTGTGCTGGTCAGGACAGCTGATGACACTCACCAAGGAGCCCCAGGTGTCTGCATGTGTTTCATTGCAAAAGCGAGTGCTCCAAGTACTGGGCCTTCCTGTAGCTCAGCTTTGAGATCCTGGTAAACTTTACACAATGTGCTAGCATAAAATAGTAAACCAACATTAGTAAAGAATAAGCTGTGTTTTTCTGAGGACACTGTGCAAGGCTGTTTTCATGGTCTTTATTGCTGTCTTCTTGCCAGTTTTCAAAGCTCAATGATTCAGTTGTCATTCAGTCAGCATTACACATTGCACATGGTAGAAGCAGTGAAATTCATTAACAGTCATGAGAGTCTGAAATCCAGGAAAGGCTGTTGGAGTTGTCCCTTACAAGTTTCTTAGTCTGGGAACTCCTGTGCATGGAAAAGGACACTAGTTGCTGGTGATTGCTGCAGATAAAGTACTTGTGTAACAGGAGGTGAGGCAGAGACTCATTAGCCTGCAGCACAATTCCTCTGCCTGTGGCCTTGCCCATTCAAAAGATGCCTGTGCTTTATGGTCGTTTGGTTTGGTTTTTTTCTTTAAGCAGCATAGCCTTCTGCCCTGACAAGTTGAGGTATTTCACTCCGCTGGATTCTAGGATTTGGGGGTTTCTGCTGGATTCTAGGATTTGGGGTTTTTTACAGTCTTTTGGAAGTCTTGTATATGCAAGCATATCTATAGGGTGCATACCTGGAAGAGCCAATCTGTACGTTTTGCACACTCAGAATGCATGGTTGAAATGTGATGGCTTTGTTTGGCTCTAGTGCTCTTTCAGATGATTTAGCCTTGGCTTTTTGAATGCATGTTAGTGAAATCTTCTTAGTATGCAAACTGCAATCATAGGCTTCTTGCCTGATGTTTTTATGGGTGGATAGAGTGGTGGGAGTGTATGAATGTAATGTGGAGCATGGATTCCTTTGGGATAACCTAGGACATTTTCTGTGTAATAGAAGGCATATTATTATTTTATTTTGGGTGAGAGGCTTCAATAAATGAGATTCAGCCTTCAAGTGTTCAACTACTTGCGAGTCGAATGTGCTTCCTGCTCCACTGAAAATTACTGAAGAGGGAAACGTTTTATGAAATTCTTTTTATGGAAATAGCATTTTATAACACGGGTGATGATTTCACCTCTGATGCTTGAAGCGTTTATTATGTAGATGACTGAACTGCACATTGGCATGGTAAGCATGCGGTTGCCTCTTCAAGAAAAAGATTTTGCTGCAATTTAGTTTGAACTTCAGGATGTTTATGTACTTTTCAGGCAATCACAGGGTGCAGGGATGGTGAAACCTAATAGACCCTTTACATTTTAAGGCTGCATTATGTAATTGAACTGTCAGATGAGGCTTGTCAGTTGTCTCATTTTTCCAGAGATGTTTTATCCCAGCCACAAAATACAACGCAGGCAGGAACCTCCTGTGTCCTTCAGTCCATCCCCTAGCCCAGCATTTGGTCAATTTAAACCATTGATTTAAATAATTCCCAGCGGATATTTGTCCAGATGCTTTTTTTAATCCATTAGTATGGAAGTTGCGCATCTGTCCATGGCAATCTCCTCTGGTATTTCAGTGTCTGTCTGTTGGAAAGCTTTTCCCAAGGGATATTCTGAATATCCTGCAGCTTTAAGCCTGTAACTAAGCAGGAAAACATCCTAGGTACTGCCTCCAGCCTCTATTTTTTTCCTAAAGACCCTTCTGGTGGCACAATGACTGCTTTTTCAGCCACCCTGCACTGTGAAAAGCCACCCCTGAAGGCTCTAGGCTGAGGGTGCAAGTCCCTTGTGACAGAGGTAGCAGCAGCAGCACCTCAGGAAGAACCTGAAAGGAGGTCTTAGTCTTAGCAGGCAGAGATCTCCTCTGCCTTTCACCTGCTTGCTAGCCTTATTTAAATACTGCAAGTGGGGTGTGGCTGAGTCTCCACCTATAAAATGGAAATAATAGCACTCACTCAAAAACCAAATTAAATTATTGCCAATTAGAGAACCTTTTCGTTAGATGCTGCAGCTGTTACTTTGTGAAGGTGGCCTTTAGGACCAATTCACAGTGTACTTGCAAAGATTTCTTTTTAATGGAATAAACCTTACTTAATTTGAGATTCCCAGTGGTGTAAGGTAGCAGTCTAAGGTGTTTATGCATGCGAGGAACATGCATAGATGGCACATAGAGCCCGTGTGGGATTTCCATCCCAGCACAGGAGTTCTTCATTTTCTTATTAACAGAGCAGGAATTTCCTGGGCAAAAAGTGTTAGTTTCTGGAGTATATAGGAATTGAAAAGCAGGGGGAACACTTGGGGACTGGCTGGGGGCATTGGCAAGAACTCCTTGACAGTGGTTCAGGCAGAGATCCCAGACTGCCAATCCCACCCAGGCTGCAGCTGTCTTGCGCGGCACATCCAGCAATTCCGTGTTCTATGGCATCCTGCTGTGCGTGTTTTGCACATTCATTCTTCAGTCGTATGATGCACTGCGGAAATTTTGCTAGAGGAACTGTCTTTAGTTTTCAACCGTTTAACAAGTGTGTTCTCTGTTCCTTCCTCAGTTTAGATCAGCAGAACCAGCCCCCAGGCAGCATCGTCATAGACAGAGAATCTGAGGTTTACAAAATGCTCCAGGAGAATCAGGAGTCGAACGAGCCGCCCAGACAATCTGCTTCCTTCCTGGTGTTGCAAGAGATTTTGGAGTCAGAAGAGAAAGGTAAGCACTCAGTGGACACCTAATCTCAGTATGCTCTTCCCTTTTGTCATATATATGGTCTTTAAGAGTAACATTATTTTCCTTCCTTAGCTGGTCATTGTTCAAGGTACCGTGTGTAGGTGGTTTCCACAGAAACTATTCCTTTCACTAACTTTACTCCTAAATTTCCTCTCCTTGTTTAGTTTCAGTGTCTATGGGTCCATATGTTGCTTACTCATCGAGTGAGTTCTCAAGAAATAAACACCTAAAACGTTTAGTTATCAAGAATGAATTTTAAAAGTTGCACAAACTCTTCTTTCTAAAGTTTTTCCCCTTTAAGATAATAATCACTGATTAAAGACCATCTTAGATTCAAGACTTTGAATGGTACAACAAGTTAAGGCTCTTCAGCAAATCCTAATGCTTCTAATCACCATCCTTCTACAGAAGAAAAAGGACCCACTTCTGCAGCTGAATGTAAAAATACGGAAGCTGGGTTACAGTGAGCAGTTCATAGCAGCTTTTAATCTCTGAAACTTTGCTCTGCTTGGCATTCTTGATCTGACATCTGGACTTGTGCAGTTTGGGGCTATAGACTTTAAGATAAAAAAGCCAATTAACTTAGATGGGAGCTGAGTCTTACTCTCTTCTCCCCTTGAATAAAATAAAATAAACAAATAAATAGGAAAAGAATTCCAAGAATTACCTTTTTTTTTCCCTTAGGCCAGTTGAGACTTTGTCTTTTGTGTTATTAGCTCAGCAGTGGAACATTCAATTTCATCCCACAAAAGCCTGGTGCTGAGGTATTTGCCAGGAGGGGAAACAAATCAGCCAAGTGCTGGTAGGTCTGAGGGATCTCTAAGGAAAGAGCAAAATGAAAGAAATAAAGAAACAATAGGAAGGAGGTCTTTAGTATGCTGTTAAAATACCTACCTGAAAGCATTTTTTTTTAAATATTGAGTGTTTGCAACTTGCTCTTCAGGGTTCAGCTCCTGCATGGAAGGGACTGGAATAGCTGGGACTTCTGATGCATCCGAGGTCCTCCCCAAGGTCCTCCCCTGTGCTTAGTAGTGCTGAAGAAGATAAGCAAAAGCCTCTCTCTTTTATCTTTCTTTGAAGATTTGCAGCATTATTGGGATTCTCTGGCACAAGGTTTGCCTGCCCGATCACAGGCCAGGACAGGCTTTGGCATTGCTCCACCGTGAGCTGATCATCGCCCATGCGGAGCAGAGCAGGGCCGGGAGGTTACACATCCCCAAAGGAATGTCTGTCCCCGAGGAGACAGTGGCCCTGCCTGCTGGGCTCAACCACCACTGCTGCTGAGTCAGGTCACGTCTGCGGCCATAAACAGCAGATAAATAGCACGTTTGTGGCGGCTTCTCCGAGCTGTCTTCAGGCGATGGCTCCCGAGCAGCAGCAGGGAGCTGTCTCCTCGGCTGGGACAGGGCCCTCGGGACACGGCTGGCTGCGAGGGCTGTGCTGAGAGCCTGCCCCGACACAGTCTGTGCGTGGGTGCTGGTGTGCGGAGGCACCACGGCTGGTCTGCGTTAGACCTGACCCTAGGTTCTACGTGGAGGGTGTTTTGCAAGGTGGAAGGGGTTACACTTCCTGTGGCTGTTTGATTGAGCTGGTTCCTTTAGAGAGATCTAAAAACATGCTGTCAGTGTTGATGTGAGCGAAGTGCTGTTTGAGGCAGAGGGAATGAGCAGAGGTGACGGGGAAGAGCCTGAAATGGGGTTGCTGCTGCTTCCTTCCCAGCGAGGGTCACTTGCAGTGACTCTGTCAGAGGCCAGGTGCTTCGTGCTGTGTTTGGAGGGTGCGTGAGCCGTAGCCCCCATTAGGGACCTTGCACTTCTGGATCAGCATCTCTGCACGGAGCTGGGGGCAAACCTCTGAGCTGAAAGCTGCCCCATAGGCAAAGCAGCATACTGTCACCTGCCCCATGGGTGAGCAGTGGCACTTGGGCCACTCCTTTTTAACTGCAGATACTTCAAGGCTTGCCTCAAAACCTGCCTGTAGGATCCACTGCTGCTGTAGGCATCCAGGCCAGCAGATGTCTGCTGTGAGGACCTGCCGAACATCCCTGCTCCAGAGAGGTTGCACTAGGGAGATACTGTCTCTGGAGCATGCTGCGCAGCAGCACAAGGTTATCCCCAGTGTCCCAGGGCCCGGGAAGAACAAGGAGTTTGTTAACCAAAGCTTCCAGGAGTCTTGGGGGAGCCAGCCCCAACATACAATAGGCTGGAAAAGGACTTTGATGGTCTTCCCTAGTCTGCCAGGACACCCACCTCCTCTTTCCAAGTCCAGATCTGGCAATCAGCTTGACCCCGATGTGTGATCAGGACATGGCAGGCAGACTCCACTGCTGCCAAGGCTGGGGCTGAGGCTTGGCTTTGCTTTGGGCATCTGTGCATGCAAGACACATCAGCTGAACTCTGATGGGCTTTCAGGATGAGACGAGACACACTCTCATCTGACTGCCCACAGTCTCAGGCCCTTGGATTTCCAGGGCCAGGTTCAGCTGTGTCCCCTTCTCTGCCTCCTCCTCACACACCTCCCTGAATCCCTGCCCCCTTTCCATGCATGAATCCCTGCCTCAGAGCTGGGGTTAAAGAACGTCACCCCTCCCTAGAGCCACGCATCTCATGCTCTGAAGCGCTCTCCTTCCACCCCCAGGAGACCCTACCAAACCATCTGGATTTAGAAGCGTCAAAGCCCCCACCACAAAGGTGGCCTCATCGATTGGGAATGCCCAGAAGCTGCCCATGTGTGAGAAGTGTGGATCTGGCATTGTGTAAGTAAGCCTGTCCCTGGGGTTGCAGGGGATGATGCCAAGATGTGGCCAAGCATCCCGTCCCTGCGGGGAGGGGCTGAGGCGCTGCACCCAAAACACTTCACTTGCCCCCATCCTGTGCATCCAGGAGCCGGCTGAAGGCATGTTTATTCCCACCAGCTTTGATAGTGCTGACTTTGCAGTGCCCTTCAGTGAGGCAGGAGTTGGGTTTCCCTCTGCAGATCCATATCCATGGAAACCAAAGCAAGTCCCTATGAGACAAACCTCGAGACATTTTTTTTGCTTTTTGCAGTTGTGCTTCCAACCTGAAATCTGTTTACAGCACCCAGAAACAAAATGACCTTTCCATTCAGGGTCTGTATGTTTAATGCTTTTCATGTCTTGGTGCTCCCAGCCAGGGAGCGGTGATTTGCCTCGCTGGTCAGAGGCAATGTGGACTGGGAGAGCTGCTGTAGGAGTGCACATCTCTGCTGGGTCTACACAGACAAAAATTTTGTTGTCCTGATGTGGGTATGTCCGACTTTGTCATGGAAGAATTCAGATTTCTCCCATGCTGCCCACCACAAGCTATCAGGTTGTTGCTGAGAACCGCTGTGCTGTGATTGCCTGGTCCTGGCGTGCCTGGAGCACCAAGGACTGGCAGAGTCGATCCATAGCCTGTAAAGCATGAATCAGAGACAAACCCTACAGTTACTCTACCAGCTGGATAGATCTGGAGAGAAAACACAAAGCTATGAAGAGCACTAAAAACTAATGAATTACAGAAAACATAGATGGCTGCTGGAACAAGATGATACTCCTGGCAAATTGTTGTGTTGCTGCTGGTGGTAGTTAATGAGTTGGTATGTAGTTTTCCAGTAAGAGCTGGCCCACGTTTGGCTGGATTTATTCACGGCAGCTCCAGAGCAGCAGCAGCTGCGATCAGAGCCAGGATCTGGTCTCCGAGCTTCTCCCATATGTACCTGGCACGTCAGTCACTAGCAAAAGGGCAGCGGCTGGCTGTGCAGCCTTCAGCCCTCGCGGCTGGTGGTGGGCAGTCATTTCTGGATTTGTTCTGCAATCTGGTTGGTTTGGGCCTGGGGTTTACTCCCCCAGATCGTCAAGCTGATGACTGCTATTTGATCCTGGGCATTTAATAGCTGTTGTGCTGTCTCCAGCCATCAGGATGCCAACGCCGTGAGTCTTGGCACCGCAGGTGATAGGACTGTCCCTGTGAAACTTAGGCCAGTGCTAGGAAACACTTTCCAGAGGACTTCCATGCCAGCACACGTGTGGCTCTAAATGCTGCTACCGTCTGCCCACCCAGAGGTAGGACCTCTACGTTGACTCGTCAGGAGCAGGAGAATATTGTCCACCTTGGGCGCTGCTGTGGGTCCGGGCTGGGTGGGAGGTGACTGGGGAGGAGGGAGGCAGGGGTGGGCACCTGGTGCTGAGGGGTTGCTGGTTCCTTCCCCAGAGGGGTGTTTGTGAAGATCCGGGACAAGCAGCGTCACCCTGAGTGCTACGTGTGCAGTGACTGTGGCACCAACCTCAAGCAGAAAGGACACTTCTTCGTGGAAGACCAGATCTACTGCGAGAAGCACGCACGGGAGCGGGTGATTCCCCCGGAGGGCTACGAGGTGGTCACTGTCTTCCCAAAGTAACCTGTGCTGCTTGCAAAGCCAGTGTGGATGGTTTTTCCTCTGCTGCTCTTCCTTGGAAAGCATCGTCCCTGCCCCCCCCGCCGAATCTTGTTTGCAATAAGGAATGCTAGGCATGGCTTTGAATTTCCTTGCCATTATTAATCCTCCATCTGTTCACATGAGGTGTCACTAATTGTTCAACATTCTTTTCATCTCCTCTTTCACTGTTGTTTTTTAATACATGGAATTTTTTTCCCTCCTTTGTGTTGTCAGTCACACGGGAAAATCAAAGGCCAAAGTCAGATTACAACTCTTCTATGTCCCAGTTATTTGCCTTCTGTTTGCATTCAATAAACAGGGTGAATCCACAAGGCAGATGTCTCTGCGTTCTCCTGGGATCCCTCCGCACTTGCCCGGGCTCCCAGGGCAGCAGGAGGGGTGCCCGGTGCACGGCTGTGCACCATGACCAGCGGTTGGGGGTTAGGAAGCTGAGTCAGGATGGCCTCACGTGCTGCCCGGCTGCTGTCAGGAGCTGCCCGCTGGCACCAGCGAGGGGCAGGTGGGCACAGCCAAGCCACAGGCCTGCTGGCCTGTCTCCTCTGCATCCTGCACGGCTTTGTGGTGATGGGAGCGGGCACGTCCATGCTTCCCATTGCCACCTCACCCAGGTGCCCCTCGGCTCCCATGGTCACAAGCTTTGACGCTTGCTGGAAACCAGGGCATCCTGGAGCAGGGAAGGAGGGTTTGAATGGTTATAGTCCCTGTCCATTCCGTGCTGCCTCCCCCTGCCCACACTGCAGGTTCGGGACCGGGTGCAGGCTGCTGAGGGTGAGCCTTGCCACCAGACACCTCCTCATCCAGCCCAAGGCAGACCCCGTGCCCATCATCGTTTCCATCTGCAGACAGTTGGGGCACTCTGTGCAAGACCTGGTGTGGTGGCCAGAGGCGTCTCTCTGTTCCGTGCCTCCCAACCTGCATGGCTGTGGGAGGCTATCCTGGGGCTTGATGTAGGAGAGAGCACATGCCCCACGCGTGCTGGATGAGGGGCTGGTGGTGCCCCAGCAGCAGCACCTCCGCCCTGGTATAGCAGAGGTGGTCTGCAGCGAGGTTACTGCTCTGCTGACACCCCTGAATGAGATGCTGGCTGTTCTGTAAATAAATGGTTTCCAAGACATGTTGTCAACTTTGCTTTAAAACAAATTGACAGAGATGGAAAACAGAAGTTTGTAGTTGCACACAGGCTCCCTTTGGTAGCCACAGGGCCACCTCCACCCCTGGGGTCAGTGGGTGTACCTGCAACAGCTGGAGGGAGTCAGGTGCCTGTCGTCCTAGAAAGTCCTGGCCATCTCCAGCAATGCTTTACTGCTGCACCGTGTTTCCTTGACTTCCCAGTGACTCACACCACAGCACAGCTGCCTCCAGGGGAAAAACCCAACACCACACCAACCCACAATACCCCACCTGAGGTAAAACTGACTCACCACCAAGATGGTAAGCCTCCCACTGTCCAGATCAACTGTGCAGCTTTTTGGCAGGTTGGGGAAGGCACTAATTCCCAAACCCAGCTAAATTTAGCTCATCAAATCAGGCTCCTTCTACGGGCAGTGGCGAGGAGGATGGCGTAGCTCAGTCAGCATCCTCCTCATCCGTGCTCATCCCTGGGGAAAGCCTGGCTGCTCCACGCTGTCGGCGCATGCATGCCGTGGCGCTGTGGCTGCTCCCAGCACTGCACTACGTGCTGCCCATCGTCTCAGCAGGCTGCCCCGGGGCTTGCCTTGCTGGAGCCATGCACGTGTGCTGCACCCCAAGGCCGCTGCAGGGTCTGAGCCCTCCTCGCTAAGTCACTAAATGCTTTCATACTGTACAAACACCCATCAGCAAAGCGGGGCTCGTTCCAGCTAACTCAGCTTGCTCTTGCGTCAGGGTCAGAACGGAAGAGCCCAAACCGTGCCTGGCATTTCCCCTGTCCCTCCCCGCCCCGGCCCCACGCTGCAAACAGACAAGCCCTGCTTTGTCCAGGGCTACACGCTTTATCACCCTGGCCAAGCTCCTGCAGGGAAGGCTGGCAGCACTGCTGGGAAAACACCCATCGTGCAGGGTTTGACGTTGGAGTCAGGAACTACAAAAGCTCTGGAGGTGTAGGTTTCTCATGCAGATACCAGTTCTCATCCAATTTATTACTATGGGAACAGGCTAGCCAGGCAAGTCCATCATTCCTCAGGGGCTTCGATCGCTCCCTGCTGTAGCTCAATCGCTCCCCGCTGTAGCTCACTGAAGAGGAGCATAGTCATTTTTTTTATGATGCAGTACAAAATATTTGGCAACGGCAGCATCTGCTGTAGTCTGACAGTGAACTGTCAAATTCCTCTCAGCAGTTGTTACCGTTAACAAACTCCAGATGCCAAAATAGGTTAAGTCAGGTCACGCCTGCAACCGCTCTGAGCCGCCTGCTCCAGGTCACAAGGATGTAACACAGGTTTGCCTGGAGAGCGAGCTAGCGCCCTGCCAGAGGGACTGTCACACCGCCACCCAGCGTCTAACAGCTTACTTGGGTGTCTGGTGGTGGCCTCTGCCTCCCCCATCTCCCGTTTCTCGCAGCAGATGGCGGGCAGTTGTGCCCTGCTGGTCCCTCCTGGCTTGCGGGAGCCTCCTCCACACGGCACAGGCTGGAGGAGAGTGTGGAACGGAGCAGCACATCTCCCTTCAGAGCTGAGAACGTGAATCACTGCTTTTTAAAACTTCACACAGTTGAAAAGACCCCACTGCTGGCAGGGACAAGACAAAGCTGGGCCCCAGGGAGACAACGCAGATAGAAAAGGGTTAAAAACCCCAAAGCCAACAATAACAGCATAGTGAAGACAGAGCTCTCATTGTCTCCACACACCCCACACCACCTCCACCCTCCCGCCAGCAAAACAGCACCCAGCAGCACCACCAGCTGCACATTAGGTTTTGTTTGCCAGGGGCGACCCTGTGAGCTCAGACCGTTGGCAAGGCAGGTCGTGCCAGCTCAAACATCCTCTCTGCTCGGCAGGGAAGTAACAAGACCCAAATGACCATGTGCAGTGGTCTGAGTGCTGGTGAAGCACTGTTGAAGAGATTCTGACTTGTCAGATACGTTTACCACATGCTTTCTTGTCATCACCTGGAAGAGGCATCGGCAGCCCCTCCCCTGCTAAGAATATAAGCTCAGAAAAAGGAAAACAAAGCCTGCAAATAGACGTACAGTAGGAACACACAAGCAAGCCCAGACCACAGCCTTCTGTCTGTGTTTGGTCTCAACAACTCAAACATCCAGACACCTCCTCGGGAGGGGCAGCTGAGTGTATCTGGGCACAGCAGCACGGCCTCCACCTCGCCAGCACAAAGCCATGCTAGCTGAAATGGTTTTCACTCTGATGGACAACCCGGGACACGTTATTTCAACCAGAACAATTTAAAGCTGTTAGTACCAGCCACCCCTCAAAAGCATCCTCACTGTCACTACTGCATCCACTTGTGGATCTCTCCCCATCTATAGAAAGGGAGACTGCTTCCCGAAACACCACCACCACCTACAGCACGCCCCTTCTGCCTGCAGGCATGAAGTGCACAAATGTTGGACTGCCCCACCACAGCTTAGGTGGATAGCAAGTGTGCACATCGCTCTTGACTGCAGGTGTAAGAAATCCAAGGTCACAGCAAGAAGGAACCGTGCTTGCTTTGAGCAACAACATTCATGGTACTTGGGAGCCAAAGAAAAAAAGGGGGCGTGGAGACACGGGCTCCTCTATAGCAGCAAGCAAGCAATGTGCATTGCTTTTGCTTTGTGAAGGTGGGCTAGAAAAGCAGCCACAGCTCTGCAGAGCGAGTCTCTCCAACTAACATCAAGCTCCACACATCACTTAACAGTGACTCCATTTCACTAAAATGCTACCATTACCATTAATGCTAGTCTATGCATTTTTAGGACGGCAGCAGTTATTAAATCCTAGCTGTGCTGGCTGTGGGACAGAACCTCTCTTTCATTTTTGTTCTCCACCCCACTGCCCTGCAGTGATGTTCAGGCAGCTGTGCAGGTTGAGCAGGGTAGAACAGCCTTCACAAGTTAGCCAAGTCTTTGTGGGAGCAGTTATGTCAGTTATTAATAATGCCTTTACAATTATTCCGTTTACATACTATTTTAGATACATCAGTCTTAAATCTTGTGGTAGCTAGCATAAAGGAGACTAAGATAGTAGCTCAGCAGGCGTAAGTAACACGTGGAGACAGCACATGTTGGACTTTGCATTGTTCAGGCTAATAAGTAACTGAACAGAAAACAGACTTTTGTCCATAGCAATTAGAAAGAAAACATGGCTCTCCATAGGCAAAGGTCAAAGCCAGCCTGCTCTTTAACTTAAAAATTTACTCCCTTACAGAGGTGAGGATGAACATCTCTCACCAGTACAACTTTCTCTGAATCAGGCTAACATACTACTCTATGGAGAGTAAGAAAGATCACGAAGTGACTGGAAACTCGTTTCCGGTCTGATTGATTATGTAGGATTTCATTTAATCCCATGTTACCCATGCTTTGGCATAACTAGCACAACTGCAACTGTGACAGCTCCAGCTGCAATTCCATGACAGCAGCTGCCAGTTACACCTAGATGGCATTTTCACAAACCAGAACTGGCAGTTGAAATGCTACCTTATGCCAAGTTGAAAACTGTTGCTAAGAGCTGGCTCTGAGCGGCTACATGCGCCAGTAATATCCTGCACTTGTCCTCCTGCCCCACTGTAGTCTCAAACCTCCCTTCCCAGCAAGTACTCCCTGGTGTTCCAGACATCCCAGACATTCTACCGTTTCCCCTTAGCTCCCTCCAACAAGCACCTTAGCTGTGCCAGCTGCCAAGCCGGTCAGTACAGCAGTAATGTCTGCACCACAGAAAGTTAAGGGGTGTGGGGCTTATTCAAGCTACCTGTTTTTTTGTTGGGGCCTATTGAGTGGGGTTTGTTTTGTTTAAATGTGTGAGATTTGACTAGTGTGGCAAATTAGTAGGGAAA
>NW_010239401.1:47477-70794 GCF_000690775.1 Eurypyga helias
AATGGACACAGCATACACTCCACTTATTCAGGAAGCTATACTAAAACCCCTACACCTTTAGGACAAACCAAACATTTATTTAAACTTCAAATTATTTTGATTAAAACTAGAAGCTACACAATTGGCTGTAACACAGGCACATGTTCTCTCCCTTCTAAACGAAACCATAATGAATGCAATAAAAAGAGTGTTCTAGGACTTCCACAGGAAGATGATTTTTTTTAAAACACAGATTTGCCAGTTTTTACCACTGATCACAAGAGCTAGCTGCAAATGTGGAACACGCTCATTTTCTTCATCCTTTATGAGCCTGCCAAAGCTACAACATAAAATGACCACCTGTGTTACATTGCAGAACATGTTAAAATTCACTGAAAGAACACAAGGGATTTGAACAAGGCCTTAAACAAAGTCAGCATGAAGGATCAGGATCTGTAAGCGACATCTCTGGGAGATCTGATGCCAGCCCTACATTTGTCCTGTAAACCTACAGACCACATTTTAACATTAAAACACACATTCTGCATTGGAATCCGACGATTCTTCTAGGACCTTGAAGACACCCATTTTTTCCTTTTTCAGTTTTTCAGAGGCCTTCATTTGATCTAGGATTAAAAGAAAACAAAATATGAACAATAACAGGTAAAGTGTCTTCCACCTTACTATTGCAGACGTCAAAGCTTTATGCATTTTTGTTTGGATTTAGAAAACAAGTTGATAAACATACTTCTGCTCCTTCATCAACATTCCTACACCTCTGGCTAAATCTGAATGGAGATGAGCAGTTTTAAAATCTGCCTGACCTCATCCCCTTTTCCTGGGAAGAAAATGGAATGCAGTAAACCTGTTCAGTAAAGTTACTAGGAGAAACACAGGAAGTTACAGCTCTGCTAAACACGATTCTTTTCTAAAGTTCAAAGAACTACATTCTTGTTTTCCTAGCACTTGCAATCACTATGTTGCCCTTCCAGTGTACATAAAGTAATGAGTAAGTATTGTCTTTATAACAAATGTAATAAACATGGCTTACAGGGGTGGGAGGCAGCATTTCAGTTTCTAAAGCATTAACTGCAGTTAGTTGTCGTAAATATTCAGTACATAATGCTAGACTAAGATCTTTGTATAAACATCAATAATTTTGGTATACTACTTTTGCTTAGTATAGCCTTGAAAAAAGTAACCAGGATAGATACGATGCACATTAATAACGAAAGAAACAGCACTGTCTCCAACCTGATGGGAGACATCACATTGTTTCAGACTTAACTTGCCACGTTAGAGACAGCCCATATTATCAGTGCTTCAAGAATCATTTTCTATATTAGTAGTTAACTGAAATAAGCATTTTATAAAATAATTTCTTTAGATAATGTAGGAAAAATGTTCAGTATAGCAGCCGTTCTCCTAAGGCAAAGTTATTTTACTCAGACGATAGCTACCACACTTATTTAAGGCTAGCTATAATTTTTACTTCTAAATTCTGTAATGACTGATTTTTCTGTATCTATGCTTTGCAGCTTATCTCTCCTAAAGATGCTGAAGGAAACAAAGCATACTAAATCTACTGTTTAGATGAACTGGACAAGATTTTTTTTCCTTTCTCAGAAAAGCTGAGTTTGGTTTTTTTATAGTAGCTTGGCCTGATCAAGCACTAAAATTTGCAGACAACCTCAAAAATTTTTTTTTCAAATATTTGATCCACTGACAAGCCACGATAACTCTGCAAAGCTCCGTTCTCCCCTCCAAAAATGTGAGACTGTCTATTGAGTTATGATAGCATCAAAATGGGTTTTAAGACAGGCTTGCTGAAATAGAAATTGTGCTCAGAAAATGCTTATTTTGATCAATTACAGCAACTGGCAGGCAAGTCGCTTTGCAGAACACCTCCTGCTCTATGCTTTTCATTCACAGTATGCTCAGGGCACACTGCATCAATGTGGTTTTCTGGAACACTTTTGTTTAAGCATCCTGTTCATATGTACAACACAGCTGTAGGCCACAATGCTATGGCAACTTTCTACATATAAAAGACTCGTAAAATATGAATTTACTGTTGAACAGAAAAAGAACCATATGAAAACTCTTGACTTACCAATAAGATCACTTCTATCCAAGAGTAACTCTAGATCTTTATCACTGATTACTTTCTCTTTAGATCCTTTAACCTCCCTGTTGAGGAAGAAAGAATTCTCAATACAAATAAAACCATGTTACTGTATTAGTACAGAAATCACTTTTCCCACATAGCAGAATCCCTAGGACATTCATTCCACTTTGAAGATCCACATATCACTTCCTCAGCGCTATCGACAGCTGCAAGTTACAAACTCATGGCCCAAGAAAAATATGAAATCTGCATACCTCTCATAGTCTCTGGATTTCAGTAATTCTAATAATTCCTGAGGATCCAGGCAGCTCTTTGACTGTGCTAGACCAGACTTCCCACCTTTAAACTGATCTGTAGAAAGGAGAAATTTTAAGAAAGTACAGAGATAGGAACAAATTCTGTAAATTGTCAGACCAATGCTGGATGCACATATTGAACAAATGACTCTTGCACATCAAGACTAATGTTGTGTTTCACCCCTTTAACACTCAGGCAAAACACACCTTACGCTGACAGCCTAACTGGTGAAAAAATGCAGAGGTGCATGGAGAGTTTACATGCAGGCCTTTCACCTTCCAGCTGCAGTATGCAGAAGAACTGACTGACACCAATTCAACATGCACACATGCGCACAGAGAGCAGAAAAGCCTTTAGTTCTACTTACAGTAAAACCACTGTAAATAAACTTAGATGGTGGATGCTGAAGTTTGTTCCCTTTGTATTGTAAGCTGGTTGAAACAAAGCAAGCAGTATTAACCACAAGATAAGAAACACGTGAAAGATGTGGTTTGCGGAGAGAACATCCCTCAGTTTAATGGACTAGACAGACATGACACAATAATAACACCTGACATTGGTTTCCTGAAGAGACTACGCTAACACCTATCTACACACAAATCTGGATGTCAGCCCAGATAGCAAAAAATATTATACAAGATTATTACTTAACTAAAGCTGAGCATGGGTGAAGCCAAGCTGTCTTGCACATTTCAAGGAGACAGGCAAGGCTTACTGTTCCATGCCAGGTTTCCTCATTTCTTATCAACACATGTATCCATTTTTTATGTCTTCATCAATCCCTTTCACACTCACTGCTGTTCTTTCCTGTATTTTGGTTTCAGAAGTCCTTCCCACACCTTTTCCCATCTGCCTCCTAGGACTGGCTGTTTCTCTGCAAAGCGCAAATCTGATGCAAGTTCCAGAGGGGTTTGAACTATAGGATTCTCTCCCCCATTAACATCTGCTGTGACACACAGGATCCAGGTCCTGCCCTGTATTATTAGCGATGCTGTCTCTCCCTTTTAGTTTTCAGAGTTTCACAAACTATGTGGTATTGAATTAGTGCTGGTCTTGGGTTGCAATAATAGTGGCACAGGGAAAAATACCAGTTTAATTGAAATCACACTGGTTCTCATACAGCTCACTAGGCAACTTTCTTCAATAAAGAAGAAGCACAAGGTGGAAAGAGCAAACTGGTGCTGAGGCCAGAAAAGCATTCTGTTTTGCAAGAAATTCCAGTTCTTAGGTTCTACTACTTTTATTGTGCACACCCTGCATGATTTGACACCACTGAAAGGCAAGATTTAAATAAGCTTTGTGATATCCCTTCCTCATTCACTCCTACAAAATTCCAACACTTTTTAGACATTCAAGATGACAGGATCTATTACACCATCTTTACACTGACACAGTGAATCCAATGGTTCCTGGAGGGGACAACCCTACCTATGTTGCAAGATTTTGGTATGATTCACCACTAGTTAGTAAGATAAATATTCAACTATTTGCAAAACTGAAGGCAAGACCCTTATACTTCACTTCCTTCCAGAACACCAACTAGTCCCAGTTCCCATTGCTACTTCAGTATATAGCAGTCATCTAATATTAGAGTCCATCCCATTTTGTGTGCTCATCTTGCCGCTTTGGTTTTAACTTCAGGTTGGACCATAATAAAATAACTAAAAAAACTTTTTTTTTTTCCTTAAATTGGTCATTAACATGCCTATCAAGAGCCAGACAGTAGCCCTGGCAGTCACATCAAGACAGCAGTGGCAACAGATTAAACAGAAAAGGGCTCAAGGTAGAATAAAGGAAGCATTAACAAAGATTAGCCAACATCATCCAAAATAGGCAAAACACAGTTTAGGATTGATAAGCAGTGTACTGTGCACTAGACAGAGTTACAGGTGCAGCCTTTCTGCCCTCATAAAATGGCGTTTTTATTTGTCCTTACTATATTATGAGAAGTTCTTAAACCCCTTCGAAGTTTACTATAAGGCTAATTATTGTCAGAGGTCCATTCCAAGTTACAAGAACTATTGTATTTTTCAAGTGAGCTTAGTGTTTGGAAAACACTAGGGAACTACTGTTCAAGTATCACAGAGCAGGTCATGGAAACAAAGCAGGATTCCTATAGCACCCAAACAGGAAAATATACCCCCAAGAGACACATTAACCCAATCATTTTCTGGAGACACTCGTGTAAGTCCAGATACATAATCAAGACCACAATAATCACCACTGTTGTGCACATCAAAATCAAGGACTATTGCTCTATTCAGAGTTGGTTAATTGTTATAACAGGACTTTCGTGGTTATAACATTCTGTTCTTAACTTCAGAAGGACAGACGCAAACAGGTACTGAAATTTTGTACAGTCATTTTACAGCTCTACGATTTGCTATCTCAACCAAGTTTAGTATGAACTATCCCCCCCCCCGACTTTTGATAGTCTCGACTCATTTTAATAGGAATACTCCCTACTCAAGCAAGTTTCCCAGTGCAACTGAAAAAAAATCTACCACTAAAATTCCCACCATGAAACACTGCTCTAGATGTCATTGGACAGGCATAATGCTCCAAATGAATAATTGTTATAAACTGCAAGCAGTAGTTTTTTAAATCTGCTTTTCTGTTCATATTCTGGTTCAATTAATTTGATTTTTAAAAGATAATGAAATCAGACCTGTCATCTATTCCCAGCATTCTATGCTAGAAGTCTGAAAACATTTGGGTCAAACAAACTACCATCTTGCTGACAAACTCCCAAGAAGCCTAGAGCTCTACTCTCCCATTGCCTGGTTTTACCTACATTTCTTCTAGGTAAGCTCACTGTCCCATCTCCCCTCTTTCTTCCTTAACTACTAGAAAAGGAGTAGTCATAACATAGATATTCCAGAAATACTAGAAGTGCCTTCCTTTAATTTGCTGCACTGGTAATCTGCAATGTATCTAAGAACGCATTTTGTGATACTATATAGTCACAAAATACTAAGCAGTCACAAAACAAAGCAGTAAGAGTTTTCTTGAGATTTAAAGAGGCAACACACGCTTACAGGAAGTCATAAGAGCAAGATACTAACTTTTGTGGATAATCAGCTTTTCCAGCTTCCTCTTGGCAGCAGCTCTCTCCACAATCTTCTGGTCAATAGTATTTGCTGTCACAAGACGATAAACAACCACCGGCTTTGTCTGGCCAATTCTGTGACACCTGTCTTGGGCCTGCAAGTCCGACTGGGGGTTCTGAACCGATGAAAGAAAAAAAGTTAGCCGTACCATTAACTTTTTTTTAAGGGATGTACCACAGGCAACATTTCCAACAGTGAGCTCAAGAGTTGCGAGCTGAAGCACTAAGCAGAGCAGCTATGTATAACAGAACTCTACATCTCTTTGCTCTTGAACTCGTCTATGCCAAGCTCTGCTGCTGTAGCCGCACAGTCAGAGTAACCCAACCAGCTTGACTGCTTCTGCACTATGTGCTGCAGTTTTCAATAGATGGACATGCTTTGTATCACAAATTTACCTGAGGGTGTTAGTTTGTATGGGTTTTTTTTGTGGAGGATAAGAAAAAGGATTTCAAAAGTTTTCAGCCATTTCTGAAGCTGCTTTAGCTCTCTGAAGCTGAATTGTCACACAAACAGCAGGCTCATCTATTAAAATAAAGCCAAGTTGCAGTGGTCCTGTTGTTTCCTTCCACACCTCTCTTCCTCCCAGCCTCCAGGCTCAAAAAAAGCAGCAGAATCCTAGCTAGCTAAAACACAGGCAGCAAGTCACAGGAGGAAATTCAAGGGCCTGGTACTAAAATTGCAGCTGTTGGAAACAGGGAACCTGTAGAAGGTCTGGCTACATTCAAACTTAAATAATAAATCAAAAGGCAGCAATGCACCTTCAGTAGTAACAGAAAAAACTCTCCTGCTTTTGGTGTAACTCAAGGGCAACCAGGCTAGTTTTAGAAACCAGCTGTAACATCGTATTTAATAAGCTAGGACTTTTCAAATGATACTGTGTATTTCATATATGTTTGCATAAACTACTTGCTATTATCTTCATGTAACACCTCATTGAAGTTGCAGAAGTGATCTACACCATAGTGGGTTAGTAAATGATTATCAAAAGCAGCAATAGAGCAAGCATTTTATGACGCGTATCATAAGGTAGAGAGTCTGTCAACATACCCAGTCACTATCATATATGATAACCGTATCTGCCGCAGTTAAGTTAATGCCCAGGCCTCCAGCTCTTGTACTCACTAAGAACAGGAAGACTTCAGGGTCAGTATTAAATTGATGCATCTGGAAGAGAATTAATCTATTAAAAAACAGCAGATGGATCAAACAACTTAGGTCTCAAAATAAAACATTAGCTATGTTTAAAAATATGAACATGGTTAAAATACAGCATACACCATCAGAGACCAAACTACGACTTTAAGAAAAGTTGCATGCATTTGGGACAGGAAAAGACCAAGCAGTGAATCGATTGTATTTTCGTATCAGATGATTCCAGTTAATGAGCTGTCTAACATACAGAGTGGAGATGGCCACAGTGATGGATGGTCCAAATCACATTCACCTCCACATCATCTACCATCCATTAATATTCTCCAAAGTGAGCACAGACCAAGCTGGCAGAGCCTAAAAACGTACCTACTTCTTGACACAACCATCAATATAAAATACTGAGGCCAACTTGACCGTAACTTCCAGCCACCCTGTATACCTCCTTCTCTTACTTGAAAGCTAAAAGTAGCTCCCTGGCCTCCTGCTCAGCATGTAGCCTGCTTTCACTGCAAGATGCATCCAACTGTCAGCCCAGCTCCTACCAGGTCTGCAGTACCAGTCAAACCTAGTCTACTTAGGCTGACCACCCACATGCTGGTAGAACACTGGAAGAGTATAGTTAGCAATTTTCAGGACTTTAGTCACTGCAGAGGAAGAGAAACCATCTCTCCACTGCCAGGTCGAAGCAGCTACCCAAGCTCTCTAAAAAGCCCCATATCCTCTGGGCTCCCCTGGACACAGGATCTGCAGCACCAGCAGCAAATCATGGAGCTGGGATGAGGTTTGCTGAACTTCATCTGGTGACATGGAAAGCTTTCTCTTATCCTGCACCCATACCAATTGTGATAGGCACACAATCAACTCCTAAAAATCCTCACAAGCCAGCAGTACAAAATTTTACCAGCTCAATAAAAGTCACTATAGCTTACTGACATGTTGCTAGTTAGCCTTTTCTCTTTAAGAATCAGCTCAATCAGTGGCAACCTAAGTGTTTAGCGGTGTGGTTTTCCTCAGCCACATTAGGGCACAGAAAAAGTGAGTCAAAAAGAAGCACAATTTGAGCTAGATGATGTGTCATCTGCCAGTTTTTCCGTACCTTCATAAACAGTAGTGCATACTTTGGAGACCGGATGGCAATTGCAGCACATCCCCTAGATACATCTGGTGTACTTCCTTCCATGTACGCATTGCACTTTTACAGCCCTCAAACCCTCAGAGGTTTTCCAGAACCACCCTGCATGGCTGCTTTTCATGATAAATATGTGCCCCGGTAGCAAGGCATTCTGTGGTTATTTGAAACCATTACAAGCATGCAAGAACAAAGGATTGCACTGGAACAAATCCATGTGCAATTTCAGGCTGAAGTTACAGGTATCCCACTAGGTACAAATTCCCATTTCCTGGAAATTGACTTTATTTGGCATTAAACTTGCAGCATGCTCCCACAGAAGCTGGCTTCGCCTCGAGGATGCTAGGAAACAACAATACATGCAGGGGTAAAACTGGGATTAGTACCTGCCACAATCTAGACATACTACCTACTTCACAACTGGGTAACAGACTACATGAGCACCCATCAACCTAAGCATACTCCCAGATATTGGTTAGTAACACATTTCATTGCTTCAGTATTTGAGCTGCAGGTATTAAAAGCAGCACCAAGGATGCCAGTTCGCAACATCTCTTGTATTAAAGGCTAAATGCCGTGTGAAATCATCTCTCACACAAAGAAGCGGAATTTGGTGACAGGCTCAAAGGGCATGTACATCTACTTACATTCTCTTCTCTCTCCGAGTAGGACATCGAGCCATCCAATCGACTAAATTTGAAGTCTCTCAGGTAACAGTAATCCATCAAAATGTCAAGCATCATAGTCATTTGTGAGAATAACAAGACCTACAAAATCAGGAACATTCCTTAGTACCATTTTTTTGGTCATAAGTAGACAGCTATGTTTCCACACCCCAAATCATGAGGCTTTACCTTATGTCCTCTCTTCTTCAGTTCTGGGAGCATTCGATCCAAGAGCAGAAACTTGCCTGAATTCTTGACTAAGTTTTCATCAATCTTGGAACAGGGGAAAAGGGATCATGTTAGAAGGGTAAGATATGAAACATTTCTCCAACTCAGAATCAGTTAAATCGTGATGAAACTAAATCAAACCCCACCACTTCATATGCTCAAATGATTTTTTTAAAAAATCCAACTAGTTTTCTTCCCATTTCTGGAAGGAGAAACCCTGACCATTTTAATCTTTCCCCATGGAAAAGTGCTGTTTTCTCTCCCAGCTTGTAATGAATGTACATGGCTTCCACCCACTGGATGTAAGGATGCACTACATCAGCCAAGTGACAACAGAACAAGTTTTTTGACTGCTACCTTAGGCCCCTCTTTTGCTGAAGAGAGCTTGTTAGATCTAATTCTTGCTATGGGCTAAGAGCAGGCATATAGAAACTTCTCAGGTCTGAGCCACAGAGCAGCCACCTTCATAATTCCTAATCCATTTTCCTGAGCGGGTGCCAGCTCCTGCAAGTGGTGTCAACCATCAAGTAGTCTGCATTTTCTACACATTAACTAATTTCCCCTCATCATCCAGATGGGCTATCTGCTTTTTATGCACTGACTTTACACTGATTAACTTCAACAGCTTGTTCCTCACTGCAGCTGAATCTGTTATCGCTCACCGAACAGGAAACATGACTACACATGCCCACAAACCTACATTTAGCATGTGCAAGCAGCTTCTACTTGTTCAAGATTCTTTCAATTCAAATTACTTCATACTTTCCTATATTGCAAACTGTTTTGTGAAGATTAAACTACCAGCTGGTCTCTGTGATATAATTTGGATTTTTTTTTTTCCCCTTAGAGGAGAAAGGATGCTGTATTCTCAGAGCAAATGACCGATATACTTGGTTCAGCCCTCCAACACCTCACACTTAAAAAGTTACCACTGCAACTCCTGCAACATGTACAATTTATCTCATGAACAGTTCGCCAATGTCAGTAGTTTTTGTTTTGAAAATTAACCTTTGTGAGGAGAGCTTGAGGCAAATCCCAAAACACTTTGACTCAACGGAAGCCAGATACTGTTTTAATTCAGTAACTTTGCTCCCAGCAGATGAACACTGCCATGACTAAGAATGGTATCACTGTGCAAAGGCTAAATGGGCACAGAGGCTGAACCGGTAGGGCTCAACTGCTGCTGTAGGAAGCTTCAAATAATGATTGTCACACTGCTGGAATTCAGTGGGGAGACACATGCCAAATACCTTGAAAAAGTCATTCTTTACTGCCTTCAGATGACAGTCTATTGCTTTTTAATGCTGGAATAATTATTACCATAATACTTTTCAAATAGGTACCTTGAATTGTTGTGTAGCAGGGTCCAACGGGTATTCAATAAGATAGGGGTGATTGCAACATTTCCTCAGTAACATCATAATATTCTGCAGTTTAAGGTTCACCTCTGAATCCATGGGAATGCTCACTTCTACCACCGGCCTTGAAAAGATACATCATCTTATTAGTACAGAGAGCATCTCCTTATTATACCACAGATACCGAAGAGAGGAAAAAAAAAAAAAAGAGTAATAAACCCAAAAATCAATCAATGGATTCACATGGTGTGTCATACGTCCTCAAAATCCCTCATAGTTAGTAAAGCTATTACCAGATGAAAAACTTCTTTTGGTGCCACACTTGGCACCAGAGACACAAGAGTTTGCCATTATTGTTTCAAAATACAAAAGGGCAGTCAGTAGTAATGAGAAGCAAAAAAAACCCCAACCCACCCCACTTGTGTAAGTCACCCAGCAGAAAGGGAACAGAAACAAGCTCTCTCTAGAACAAATGGTCAGATCTCCTGCAGAACAATACATAAGCTATTAGAAAAGCAGTTCTCTGCCTAATCCCATTTCAGTCACACACGTACACATTGCAGGATTCACAACAAATACAGCTACTTAGCTCTTCCGCATCTAAGTACCCCCTCCAAACGTCAGGGATCCATGTATACCATAAAACTCATACAAACATACATTTAAGTGTCTTTCAAACTAGACTGGACTACAATAGAAATTGAGCAAAATAACTACATTTCAACTCTGAAGATTAATCTGGTTTTCCTTACAACTAAAGGACTTCCAACCAATTTAGAGCCACCTATAAGCCTTGCCAAACCCCGGAATGAACATGATTCCTCAGCTCTCTCAATCCTGAACCTCAATTCTAGTCTTAATCACCAGAAAGTGACCAATACCTGTCACCAGAACAGCAGTAACTGTGCTGGCCATTTGGGTTCCAGGCCTCTGCTTAAGCAGAATTTCACAATGAAAATACTCCTCCTTTCTCTCCAGTCTTGAGCCCTAACTTTGCTTCAAGTATTCCTGAGTAATTCCACAAAAATCTAGGAGTTAACTGTAGTTAGCTCACCAGCATTATTCCTTATCCTGTCTTTGAGCCAACGAAAGATCTAACTGTGAAAGTAACTGAACTTTGGAGACATAAGGTTTACCTGAACCTTGCAAAGCCTGCAAAACCTAGCAATAAGCCAAGCTCTTCAGCTCTGTTCCCTCATTGCTAGCTGTAGCCAGAACCTAAGCTATTACAATGAAATTTCAATTACCAAGTAATTAAGACGAAGCAGTTCTTCCCTGGCTGGCACCTGACACCATCTTAGATGTCAAGGCTTTGGTGAAACCAGTTCTTCACTACCAAAACGTTTTAACAGCCCAAAGGAATTACATTTCACCCTTGGACATTTTAACTTTGTATGGATTATCAATAGCACTGTCATCACAGGACCTACCTAAGACTGACTAATAGAAACAGGGACTCAAGAAGCGATTTTAGTGCTAGATGCTGCAAAGGCCAAATGTCTAGGAGGTCTGTAGCAAGCAGGAATAAATGTCTTCCAGTTAACTATAACTTTAACGAGTCAGTGAGTGGTAGTACAGCCTAATCATTGCTATCATGGCCTAGGAAATTTCAGTTAAAAGCAAAGAAACACATCATAAAGCTACAAGGATAGTGAATTACAAAATGCCATTCTTGATCAATTCGAATAAGCAAAGCCCTGGAAGTAGAGGGAGATACAAAAAGAATCTTTTAGGGGAGGCACCTCTCTTTTTCTACTTCCGCTTGCATTTTGCTGATCAATTTTTCCAAGTCATCAGGTGAATCATTACGTTCTTCACAATAATCAACCAGTTTCCGACGACGACGTTTTGGTCGGCCTGTAGGACTCAACTCAACTACTTCTTCCTGTGGGAAATAACGTTGCCATCAACAGCAGATAGCTTCAGATTCAAAGGCCTATGCTGACCCAAGAATTCTCACTACTGATAAGAGGTATCAGTGATATGCATCATGCAATACTGACGACTCTGAAGCTCTAAGTTTTCCTAAGTAGAAAATGCAGCCCAAATTTTAAAAGGTCTGTAATTGTAGAATTTGAAAGCTTCTGCTTGATTTTCAAAAGCAGCATTAATATCTTACTCATTTTACAGCAGAAATTGTCAACTCTATAAAAACGTCATCTTTTCCCCCAAGCAACAAGTAACCAAGAAGAACACATTACACTCATACTGTGTTAGTTCTGAGCCCATTAAGTCCAGTCACAGTACCTGCCATTGAAACAGGTAACAGAAGGATCAGAATAAAAACTTAAGCAAAAAGTGGGTTTAGTTACAATGGCAATGAAGCAATACCAATGTGGGTTTGCCTACAAACCATTAATAGCAAGCACAATTTCTAACATCCCTATCAGTAGATACCTCATTATTTCCAAGCAGTTTGCTAATGGTGCGATTTACAATGGCAGTATAGAAAGTTTCTTGCTTCTTTGTCAGCGGTGCATATACCACAACTTCTCGTTTAGGAGGAACCTCAAGAGCAACATCAGATTTCAGTCTTCTCAGTAAGAAAGGTGTCAAAATCTGAAATGTGCAGGTGTGTTACAATTACTCAAAGCTCTCAACATGGCTAGTTTTAAAAAAAAAACCCACAACAAAAACCACACACACCACACAATTTAAAGTAACAAAGTTAATTTGCAGAGTTCCATATTTCTTTAATATGGATGCCTACTCCCAAAACTTTTACGTGCATACTGGTAATACATGTATTCAAACAACATACCCATTGACCCTAAAAGTTCTGAAGTGTTTAATGAGGGTACAGTAGCAACTACATTACAACTACAGACCTTCCAAATAATTTTAATTAAGAGAAAATAATTTTATTATGAAACAACTCATTTTGCTTCTTATATTTCATAAGTTATTCTGGGAAAGCCCAAAACCTTTAACTGAAATAAATAATAAATTGTTATCGACAATTCTCTCACCAACAGCTTAAGATGGGAAAATGTTAGTTTTGTAAGCATTTACTTCCACACCCCCTCTTTTTTAGAAGTTTTGAGTGTTAGTCTGGTTTTGAAGACAGGCACATTAAACAACCGGTCTGTCCAAGGTATTCTGTTCAATACCTAAAGGCTACACAAATTCTCTCAAAGTTATCTTTCAACAAAAGAAATATAACAATTATACCTCTTGGCAAACGGAAGCTAGCAACTGCAATTAAGTTTGACTAAACTCAATTCAGTTCCAAGAATAAAAATGAGTCGTTATCAAAGAGGTGTATTGTTCCTTTCAGCATTTAAAAGAGCTGTAAAGACTGAACACCCCCCTCCCCCTCAAGTGTGAGTCAGTTTAGAAGTGCCACAATAAAAATCTCAGGCCCAGAATTCAGCTCCACAAACAAGATTTTGACACACTTAGTAACGGTCTATGTTAGAAATAAACCATGAAAAAACCCAATACAAATAATAAGTGAAACCTGATGCAGCATATGCAAGATGTTTTGCTCCCTTTCTTTAGCAATAATATCTTCGGCAGTTTCTGTAACACTGGTAATATCAAACCAGGATTCAAAGCTATAAAAACAAAGAAGAAAAAAAAAGAAGAGTAGTTTACTTCATTTCTGTTATCCTTCATTACTGAATTACACTGTTATTTTATCCCGCTATTTAAGAAAAACACACCACTATGTCCATCATGAATACAGGATGAACAGGAGGTATTTCTGAAATTTACCTGTCAATTCAGAGGCTCAAGATTTTAAATGGCAGGTAAAAAACCTTGTATTTGTTGGAATATTCACTATGATCAACTATATTCGATCTAGTTTGTATCTTTTTCCAAAATTAGTCTAAAGACTGTTTTGGCAACAGTCTTCCACCTGACCCCCTACTGCTTCTGAAAAGGATCTGTCTCCCCCAGTCCCATGTCTGGCAGCCTCACATAACTTTCTCCAGTACCTTAGAGAATCTCAAGCAGCACCAGGCACTTAGGATTAGAAAAACATCTCTCCCCCTAAATAAATGCTCATGTCTTAGCTCAGAGTTGAGCTTCCACTATCCACAGAGCTGACAATTACTTCCTTCCTTTCTGAAGCAACTAAGCATGAAGGCAAGACACATTTCAAAGCCTTTACCACCAAATAATCATACTGAATTACAACCATAACATAACCCTTCACACGCTGATACACGTTTAATAATTAAAGAGGGCACAATACTGTCCAAACAGAACAAAGGGAAATAGTTTACACCATCGGACTGCAACTTACCTTTTCAAATCATCAAACACATCTGGCAACAGGAAGTTAAGCAACGACCAAAGCTCTGCCAGGTTGTTTTGCAGGGGAGTACCGGTCAACAGGAGCTTATTGTCTGCATTAAATCGTTTCAATTCTCTGATAAGGCGGCAGTTCATATTTTTAATTCGGTGCCCTTCATCTACTATCAGGTATTTCCAGAAGCAGTGCTACAAAAAGAAAGGGCATTTCAGTACACCTTAGCTTCACCCCAACAAAACACTTGCAGATGAGAGAAGCAGCAGAACTAAGACTGATTCTATTTACTGTTGTTTCTCACTTTGCAAGAATGGAAGAGCTGAGTCCAAACAGTTAGTGCCATACATCTGCTTCATGGTGACTGCATTTAGAAAGCTCAAGTGATTACAATATAAATCGGTACAAGAAAATCATCCCACTGAAACCACCACGCTGATGTTAACTCTGATATTCGCACATTAACTACAGCTTTTACTCGAAGCCTCCCCCACCATTACCTAGAGACGTAATGAGAAGAGCAGTTATGTTTTAACTGTCTGCTTACTTCACACTTTTTGGCTAGTGTTCTGTTTAAAGAACTTTTTAAGCATAAAATTCCAGAGCCACCACTACCCAGGAAAGAGAAGTGAATGTCAACATAAATGCTACAGTATGACAGTCGTAGAGGCTACATGTGATTCTGTGGTTTGGTTGCTTTTTTTGGCGGGTGGGTGGTTTGGGGTTTTAAGCTATATTAAAAAGCATTGCTGTTAGTGATGAAGCATTCCACCCCTCTGAGGAATGCCCCTCAGAGGGCTTTCAGGAAAACTTAAGATACCTGCAGGGCATTTCTGTCTCGCATTGCTATTTCAAAGGAAGTAATGACCACAGGATGGATTTGCAGCGATCCTTGTCGCATGTGAATTTTACGAACCAATTTGCGACGGTCCTGCTGAGCTCCATGATAGAGCATGAGGGGAATCTGAAAAAAGATGTTTAGAAGTCAGGTGAACTATGCCCATTTAAACCTAAACATAAGATAGTAAAGATAATTAGGCCTGTTACAAGAAGGCTGTAAACACATAGTAAGTCACAGCACAGGGTGTAGTAACCACAAACACCTACAATTAAACTGATGTTCTATACTGAGAAAGTTTCAAGGCAAAGAATAAGAATTAAATAATTTGTTCTTTTAAACCAAAGGAAGAAAAAGCAGAAAATTTTTATTTCTTTTACCTCTGGAGTAAATCTCTTGAATTCAGACATCCAATTTGGAAGAGTAGACAAAGGACCACATACTAAGAATGGACCAGGGACTCCTCGCTCCACCATCAGTGCTATCGTTGCAATACACTGGATTGTCTTTCCCAACCCCATTTCATCAGCTAAAATGCCGTTGATACCATTTTCCCAAAGCATCTGCACACACAGAAAAAGAAACATAATGAGAAAGAACCAACACACCTTAGGAACAACAGACATCTTTAGGAACGTACAACCAGTGGAAACTCTCCACTAGGCACATTTTATATTACAGAAAAGTAAGATTTATCCATGATAAAAATAAATACAAGCATCTTGTAAACCCCAGACATTCATACATAGGTGTACGTGCTTCTGGCCAATTAATTGCCTGACTAGGAGGCAAAACCCAGAATTGTATCAAAGGAAAGGATTTAAGTGTTACAGCAAATAGCACTTCAACCCCAAGCACAGCTCACACTATCCAAATTTTTATTCATCCCAGCCCCAAAGAATTCCCTTAGCTCCCCCCTCTAAAAGACCAAGTTATTGTGCTGATGCTTCAGTTTTATCTGTTCACTTAGATTTTATAGACACATCTACTTCACCATAGGAAACAGGTGCAATTCCTGACCAACACAGCCAGCTGTTCCAGCAAGTCCTTTGCGCAGACACTGCCTATTCTGATAGGGGACAGAGCAACCTCTCTCCAAAGAGCAGAAAGACAGATATAGAAGTGTTCTTTGCATAAAGTCACAAAGAAGGTTATTATAGCTGAGGGCCCAACAAAAGCAGTTCTTTTTCACCCCAGAACAAGTCTGTTTTCTCTACACACTTCCCAGTGACAGAACAGCAAGTTTAGTGTCACTGACTTGTGAGATCAGCCTAAGCCTGTTAGAACAGGATACATGTGCTTGTGGGGAAGAAAAAAGAAAAGTAAAAACCTAAGGGAAAAGTAGATCAGCAGCAGAGTGAAAATTAATTCTGTCTGGCTCTGATAATTAAGAAGCAAAGTTGTTCTAATTTTGCTTGCAAGCAAAAATAGGGAGAAATTTAACAGCTATGTAGGCCATTTTTATGGCAAGTTTATTTAGTTTTTTATTTCAAACACTAAAGACAAAACATTTTTAAACCACAGAGTTAAAATCACTAGGTTAGATTCCAAGATGCAGAGAATAGAAAGCCTGCAAAGTAATGGGTCTTTTGACACCTAAGAAGCTAGGTAATTCATGTCCTTCAGAGAAAAAAAAAATAGCAAGGCTGTCCCTTTGTAGTATGCATGGGCCTTCTGCTTTCACAAAGTACTTATAAAGAACAGGCTGAAAAGACAGTTGAGTTGAACAGGGAAAAAGAGATGAAAGGGAATATGGAGAACACCAACCAAAAAAAAAGTCTAAAAAAACATTTACAAACACAAATATCCTCCCCACACTGAAATTTTGTATCTGCTGCTTGACAACTTTTTCTAACACCAGATTCTTGTATGAGAAACCATAAAGAACTGTCTCTTCCTTCTTCAGCTTCCCTGTACCATCTATGATCACTGACTTCTAGTGTCTGTTCCCCTCCATTTCTCTGTCTCCGGTCAGCAACAGATTCAATTTCATCAGCAATCGCTCCATACCCGTAGCCACTCCATGCCTTCCACTTGGTACCACCTCATTACACCTCCAGTAAAAATCTTTGGCTGCTGAAAAGGCACTGGTTGTCCGTTAAATTTCCGTACTGGATCAAGGAATTGCTTGGCACTGTGTCGTACAGCTTGACACAATCTATCCTTAATGACGCTATTTGAGTCGCCGTTTTTCTGCAGGTCTTCTGGACACAGGTTGTCAGAAGAGATTTCATCCTGGAGAGGGAAGTTCAAGGAATATGTGACAAGCGGCAGGCACAAAGCCCAGCTAAGACATATGTTTGCCCAATTTACACCAGTCTTAAGGTGGAGTGAAGTAAGCCAGCCGCTGAGTCAAAGGCTTATTTTGAGTAACTGTCGTCTCAAGAGTAGAATTATTTATAGGATTAGTATTACTACATAGGCAGATGTCAACATGAAAAATTTCAATGCCTTATATTCATTCTTTACTCGTGTAGAACTGAAGAGCAGTGTTAGCTACTGAAGCGATTTGGCTTATAATTTTCTACCCATAAAAGCAAGCAGACTTCAAAGTTCCCCACAGTGGCTGGCATTAAATGCAGCTATCTCACCTCTGCAGGTACATTGTAGAGAATGCTGGAAAGTAATTCATACTGTGCTTGTAACTGTTAAGCTACAGCAGAAGCAAAAGACCACACTTGTTATCTCCATGCTTGAACGATTAAAAATCCTTGTCTTAAGGTCTCACACCGGCACAAGTATTTCCTAGTAAATTCCTACTTCCTTTATTATTTTTGACACTACAGACATTCTAAAATACACTCAAATTCAATGTTTAAAAAAAAAAATTAGAAGTTTTCATCCCAGATTTCTGTAAATAAGTACTGAAGTGCATTCACTTGCACCACTTTTTTAAACTTTTAATTCAGGAGTTCAACAGCCAGCAGATGTTTATGTACAGGAAAAGTTTGAAGATACGCTATTAAGTATAAAAAGCCTTCCCTCCCTTTAGGCTTAACACACTTAAACTACAATAATATGTGTCAACATACCTGATTTTCCACTTTACTTTTTTTTGCCACCGATAGTATTTCCTGGAAACAAAGAAAAAAAACCTACACTTATGCGCTTTTCAACCTTAAAGTCTACTACAAATTGTATTTCATGAGATCATTTAATTGAAGAATCTGGACATACTTTAAAAAGCTTTCCATACAACATCATGAATCATACCAGTGACTAGACAAGGCCACACACCAGAGAACACATTCCAGTTAAAAAGGGTAATTGAAAATTCAGCTGGAGCTATAGTCTCCTCACAGCTTGCCTCCCCAAAGACTTCCCCCAAATCCCCACCCGGATCTGAATTCTACAGGTCTGACCACACTGCTTGTCACACAGATCATTGCTGGAAGAAAGCCGTACATTACAGATAGATACTTCTAGCTGATAGTCTGATGGCTACGTACCAGAATGTCTTGCTCTAACACACAATGTCACACAGCCATCACCTCACCAGCTAAAAATCTGCGCTCCAAAAATCCAGATAAGCCTATTTATAGTTATGTCCTACCTCTTTGGACATGATTTCTGAGATATTGTATGTCCCATCTTCTCTTCCTCTCTTCTTTTTTGCACCTATAAAAAAAAATTTATACAACACATCAAACGTTAAAGAAACTAATAACACTAGTACTGACAAAAGGCAAAGCCTAATGTATTACCTGCTTTCTCCTCTTTGCCATCAACTGGGTTTTGACCCTAGAAAATAAACATGGGAAGAGGTTCATCATCTTGTGCATCTCTGACTATCATGACACAGATAAAAAGATGTAATCACCTTCACTACTGCCTTTGAAAGCTTCTTGAAACACTTTTACTATTAAGTAGTTTATAAAAATATAGGAAAAGAGTTTCTGTCTGTATTTTTTATTACTTGCTCAGCATCTCAGCTGAATAAGTAAATAATTGCTAAAATAAAAATCCTCCTCCAGACAAATTGAAGCCATTTTCTTTAGTATAATTAGTTAGAAATATCTCCTTAAGATGACTGTCATGGTGTGCAATTTTTAAACAATCTTATTACAATAAATATGTTATAGTACACAGATCCTGCAAATCAAATACTGGCTAAGTCTAATTTATTTAGTTTATCTACCTTGACAAAACTGACATGGGAATTTGCCAGACTCTTACTTTTATTCAGAAAGTTAAAATAGCTAGTTAATCTTACTTTGGCAGATTTTAACATCATCTCTCTCTTTTTTTCCAACTTCTCTTTCCTTCTTTGTTCCTAAATAAATAAATAAATAGAATGAAACATCACCAATGACAACAAGAAAAAAACCAAACATCCAAAACCAAAACACCTCACACATTTCTTATCTTTCAATAACACGGAGAACTATCCATTAGAGAAGTGGTAACAGGCATAGATTACATTGTAATGTAGAGTTTTGTGCACCCTACAGACTATTTTCTTTTTGCAGTCTCACTGAAAGCAAAGCCTCTAATCTGACATAGCTTAAAATGATAAAGCAAAACTTGGGCAAATAAATACAGGAAAAAGGTGTCAGCCCATCTTAAGAATCCTAACAACACAAGGTAAGAATCTGCAGACTAGAATACACCTACCTCCAGTTGCTGCTGTTCCATTTTGGTTAGCAAGAATTTGGAATAGATGTTGCTTTTTTCAAGCAAATGTTGAAGCCTCTTATAGCGCATTTCACTTGACTCCCTGTCCCAAGTAGTGCGAGCCTGCCCAAGAGAGAGGTGTCAAATATTTACAGATGCTTCAGGGCTAATGGTTTTAATATAACAAAGGGTTCTTCTACAGGATAACTACAATTGCCTCACACACACACGTTTTCCTTTCCCGTCCAGGTTATACATCTGTGATTCATGCTGTACCTGTGAAGTGCTGCAAGATGAAAGTAACCGAGGGTTGCATTCACTTGCATGTGTAAACAGAGCTCTGCAACACATATGCTTCCAGTGCAGTAGCAAAAGGCATTCAGGGGCTCAAAAGTGTCTCAACTCAAATTTACACATTTAGGGCAAAATGAAATTTGAATTTTTTGCAGTCTGCACTATTTGGGAGAAATAAAAAAAACCCTACCCGGCAAAATTCAGTAGTTTCCCAAGTATTAGTTCAGACCCTCCATGTGCCATTTGCACAAAGGTAGTTTTTCATTATGAAAAGAGAGACCTAAAAAACCATCATGCCTAACTAACTTATCGTTATCACACCGGGAATTGACTTGACCTCTGTAACTTCTGCTTGCTTTGCTTACAAAATTCACACATGCCTTTAAAAGTAACTTCTGTTGAATCAGTCAAGGCGGTGCATTTAGAAATTTGCAATTCCGTCTTTAAAACTCAGATCAAGACTCCCCAAAGAGGTAAAAGCGTTCACCTTTCTGCATTCATCCAACATTGCTTGCTGGATTGAGGCATCAGCCAAGTGAAAAGGTGTAAATTAGCATCTCCAAGAGAAACCCCAGAAAAGCAAGATGCAGAACTTTACAAGATGCTTATCTATGCCACTGTGTTCAGAAGAAAACACTGGGGGAAGGGCACACTAAGACAGAAAGGCAATGGAATCTTGTGAAACTAAACAGACTAACAGGCAGGGAAAAAGGATACTGGCTGAATCATGGGACAAACTGTGTGACACAGAAGAGGGGGTTTCTCTCCCCCAGAAATCACCGTTTTCCAAAAGCAGTACTCCATCTTATTCTTATCGGGTAGCTATCACCGTATTCTTTTATGAGGGGAAGATCTATCTCGACAAGTTGTTTGGGAGAAGAGATTGTCTTCTCATGATTCTCCATACAGTTTTTATTTGCTTCTGCTGCCGCCAATCCAGGTTTTTTCCTTCAGATGAAAAGTACCTGAGCTCAGAAAGATCAACCCTTGATGCAACACCAAGAGAGAATAGAATTAAAACTGGACTACTACTTTCAGTAACTTACAATTGCTCACTTTTTACTAGAGTGAACACAGCTCTCTTCTAATTAATTGGTGATTCTGAAGGACTGTTCCCTCGACCAACTGAAAAATTTCAGGGGAAGAAAACTCAAAGATGATGAACAGCACTGAAAGTCATGATTTCTCCACTTTGTCCTTGAAGCCTTTCCTTTTCTCCACTCAACCTTGAAGCCTCAAAGATATGTATTTTTTTCCTGAAAAGGTCAAAAATTTGCCATTCTTGTATATTTGCATAGTGGTATTTTGCCATCAGCCCCCAGAAAGAGCAATTGCCTCCTATGTTGAACCTCTGCACAAATCACCTGGCGGGGGGTTCACTGAAGTGACAAGCATAAAAAACCCAGAAGCTTCAATAACATCAACTGCCCCAAGACACCAGTAAGCCTGAGGGTTTACAACATGAACAATCTCCCTTGGTCTAACCGGCTCCAGACTGCACAGAGAAAGCTCGACAGAAGCAAACCGATGGAGCAAAACCCTTGCTAGAAGTAGGGTCTGTGGATTCTCAAGAATTGGAGACAACAGAAAAAAAACCCCAGGCCTATCAGATTATGGTATTGTTACAGAAGTGGTTGGTTGTGAAGGAAATTAAATTCTAAGTCCTCTTCTCAATACCTCCTTTGCAATAAGATAATTTGCTCCACAGGGCTTCCTGCTTATCGTCCAAAAGCATTGCCTCCAAATTTTTAGTTCCAAATCTGATCAAGGAATACCTGAAAAGAAGTTTGGACAGGCTCTATCATGACTTAGTTTGCAAGAAAAGAGAATTATGAGACTTCAGGGAAAATAAAGTATTACTTTCTAACTACTGTATTACAAAATGCTGCAGGCTAAAAACCTACCTTTATAAATCACAACTTTTCTCAGTGAAAAGAGAAATGGCAATTAAAATCAGTTCCAAGCATTAGAAATTGTCTTTTCACCCTTAGAACAATGCTTCAGTTTTTAAGACACCAGCCTCCTGTGGGCTGAATACAAAGCTACATAATTAACAGAAAAGGCGAAAATGAGAGCAGTCTGACAGGGAAAAATACTCAACTGATGTCTCAAGTATTTTGAGCAACAGTGGCAGTTCCTCAGAATACAATTCTCAAAAGAGCATTCAAGATAAGAGTTCTTTCAAGCTCATATTTCCTTATGGTTGACATAGAGTACTGTATATAATATTGTGATACCTTGACAATGTCTATCAGCACAGGTCTAGAAGCATCATGTTTTCATCTTCTCTCTCCAAAACAGATTGGTTAATATCAACCAATACTCAGTATCAACATTTGAAAACATTCACAGCAAGAGAGAAAACAAACATCGTAACGATTATGTGATTTGTTATTTCCTTAAAGCATTCTAGAAAACCGTTATTTTTCTCACAACTTAAGTACACACAGTAAACATCGGCTCTCAGGAGGGAGTACATTTCTCCTGGCAGCAATACCACGTCAAGCAGCTCCTACCTTCCTCAACTCAGGGATGCCTGCACAACTGCATGCAGGGAAGAGCAGGGCGGCAGATCGGGAAAATGACGTAAAAAAATGATCCTTTTGAGCTAGGCTGTTTACACTAGCTACCTTGCAGTTCAGTTGCAGCCTTCAAACATCACTGAAAGAGAATGAGCTGCCAGTGACAACAGCTGCCTAAACTATACCGCCCACCAAAAGAAATGCATAGCTGGGCTTATTTCTGGAAAGGATAAATGGTTTTGAAAAAGTGTCCTGCAGAGATCTTAACCGTGTCGTTTGTTTTTTCTAATAAAATAAGCAGCAAGAAGAATAAGTGTTACGTACACTTACAGAAAACACAGACCGAGAAGTCTTGCCTTTAATATTTCAGATAGAAATTCAGAAGAATGCGAACTTCCTACCCTTTCTTAAATCTTACTCGATAGGCATCGTATCTTAATTTAGAGGCTGAGAATGACAAAAGCAGAGGTAATCTCTCACTGTAAACCTGAGGCTGTAGAAAACGCAGCAGGTTTCTTGCTGACTGCAAGAGCTCACGGCTAGCCTTAAAAAACGGCACCGGTGACGGAGGAGAGGCGCCTGACGCACATCCACCGCCCGGGACGGCACAGCCGCTCACGTTTGTTTGTTGTGAAGCGGAAGGAGCGGCCCGACACCCGTTCCGGCCCACCAGGCTGACGGCAAGGGCACGGCGCTCAGGTCCGCACGAGCCCAACCGCCCGGGGCATCCTCCCTCTCCGCGGGGACC
>NW_010239402.1:0-1164 GCF_000690775.1 Eurypyga helias
CCTGCCAGCAGAGGCAGGAGCTAGAAGTGCCTCCTCACCAGCTGCACTTCCACCGTCTCCACCAGCACAGACCCCAGCAACGGGGCCTCCTGCTCCATCTCCTTCTTGCTGTAGTCCACAGGGTTTGGCTGCAAACCTCCATCAGGAGACCTCCCACTGCCACATGCACTCCCCAGGCCCATGCAGCACAGCCACCTGGCTACCTGTCTTGGGCAAGGGGTCCTCAGTCCCATGTCCCTGGGCATTTTCCAACTGTTCCGCCTCCTCTCACAGGTGAGGCAGTTCATTATGGAGTACCTGGGAGAGAGAAGGGTCCATGAGGCCACTGCAGCCTTCCTCCAAAGCCCCCATACCATGCCAGTGTGCCCCTCTCCAAGCCTTTATCCCCATGGCAGGTCCCGTCTCCACTCTTCCTGCCCCCACAGCTGCTCTTCCAGCTGGGGTGAGCACTACTTCTCCTGCAAAACAAGGAGCACACAGGGCAGGGTGGCTTGGCTGTGACCTGGGGATACCCAACCCTGGCTCTGCACTCACTTGCTGCCTACCCCCAGCTCCACGACTCAGGGACACCGGATGCTATCTCACAAGGCACAGGGAAGGGGAGGACCCTCGCACTGGTGCTTTCCCCAGCCACACCTCTGCCTGAACTTGCTGTGGTGCATATCCCCAGCACTGACACCCATCCCTGGCACTGCCAGTGTGCATCCACTTCAGCCCTGTAGCTCGCCCAGCTCTTTCAAGCTATGGGCTCTCTCCTCCTTCCCGGCCTGCAAGTGCTCCTGCAGGAGAGAGAGGTGACGGGAGCACCAAACTGGACATGGGGAAGTGGGGGAGAGGGACTGTGAGACTTCTGCCTGGAAGGAGGTCCTGGCATTTTCCCTCCTGCATCCCTTCGGACATTCTCCTCACACTTGGGTCCCATCTCCCAGCCCACTCTGCAGGCACTGGAGGACAGGGAGAAGGACTCCTTGCATGTATTATAAAATAGTGGGCAAATTTGGAGGAGATCCTTTAGCAAAAGATCGGTTGTCTGCGTACTGTACTCATTGCTGGCCACTGTGTAAATTAGAGAATGGAGAAAAATGGCTGGAGTCAGGGACACTGAGATATAATACCATTTTACAGCTGATGTTCTGTCAGAGACAGGGTGAACAGGATGAAAAA
>NW_010239403.1:0-3502 GCF_000690775.1 Eurypyga helias
TAATAATATGTAATAAAAATACTACCACTAATACCACTAATAATACATACTACTAATATGTTGTAATGAAAACAGTGGAAAATAAAACATATGATGCAATTGCTCACCACCCGCCAACCGATACACAGCCAGGTCTGGAGTAGCGAGAGTCAGAGCCTGAGAGCCTGAGAGCCGGAGCCTGAGAGCGATCTCAGCAGAGTCTGAGCGAGCCCTGCAAGTGACAGCAAGAAGAAGCAAGCCAACTAACCAACCAACAACAATGCCCCCCAGCCCACTCCCAACTTGTATACTGAGCATGGCCTTTTATGGAATGAAATACCCCTTTGGTCAGTTTGGGTCAGCCGTCCTGGCTGTGTCCCCTTCCCACTGCTTGTAGCAAAGCTGGGAACACAGCTGCAGTATCAGAAACTGAAGAAGTCCTTGAATTGGTGCAAACACTCCTTAGCATCCACTAAAACCACTGGTGTTATCAGTACTCTTCTCAGGGCAAATCCAAAACAGCCTCACACAGCTACTGTGAAGAAAATTAACTCTGTCCCAACTAAAATCAGCACAGTAACAGATTCAAATTAGAAGTCCCACAGCAAAGGAAAAGTGGGCAGTTTGGAAGGAAAGGGATTAAAACATAAAGGGTTATCGGAACTATATGTTTGGGAGGACACAGCAAGCCTGCAGTTTCACATTACAGCAGTAATTTTCTCACAGTCCTAAGTTTAAAAATAACACCACTGTCACAAGCTTTACTTAGAGGTAAAGTTTCACATTACACTGCTAATGAAGGGGGCAAGCCTATTTTTCCTTCCCTCCCAACACCTTTTTCTTTCTTTCTATGCACTCATTTCCTAATGAGTGCAGTCATAAATTCAATCGAGTCACTGATAAAACAAATAAAAACACCAAAACTAAAATATGATTGCTCCATCGGAGCAGGGCAGTGACTTTGGTGCTCCCCGTGAACATGTAGTTTCTGGTGCCAATGCAAGAGAGGGGATAAGGAAAGGTGAAAAAAGCAGGATTGCACTGTGGCCATATGCCTAGTTGGATGCCAGTGAAATTTATTAAACATGAAAAAGAAAATGTTATTTTAAATACTCTCGACTACGAGTGAGTTAGTGGTGTCATTGGGCAGATTGGCTGCACAACTGCCACACACCCTAAGGTAGTACAATCTATCCACACTGTGCAACATGATCACTGAAAATATCTACCAAGGCTTAGAGCTTCCGAAGGACATAAAAGTACTTCCAAACTCTTGCAAATTTCAACCAGTCATTACAAAATCCACTCCACAATCAACAACAGCATTATATGCATTTAGCACAACTTGATGGCAAAAACCCTATCAATATCTCCAAAGCTTAGTAACTGCTGAAACTCAAGATCCCATACACCATTTGCCCTCACCAGAACCTATGTGTCAGATAAAACAACAGCTTATAAAACTTTACTTGAATTCTAGAACTTTGTATCAATGTGTGGAGTACATTTTACAGCGTGTGTTATGTAAGCATCTATACAGGGATCTTATTAGTAAAACTGATGATGCAGTGAGGAAATACCCGGGTGTTTTCTGCCTGAAAGACTACTTCCCTTATTCCTAGCACTGTAACAGTAACAGGGAAAAAAGATTTTGTCTCTGCAAATCTAAGCTGAAAATTCTTCAGAGGTCTTACCCACTAAACAGATATTTTTTCCATACTTAGCAGCTTTTTCACTTATAGCAGCCTGACCAATGGAGACAGAAAAGGAGTTCCAGAGACATGAAGGTGTTCTCCTGAAATGCACATAGCGAAAATGAGGGGTAAACAATCTCTTCCAAAACTAAATACAAGAAAAATTACACTCAGGTCACATTTTTAAGAAAAGTGTACTTTCAAATCATGATGTGAGACCCTAAGTAAAACAAATATGTAGTACCTGGCTATATTTAAATACTGAAGTCAAAGCTATAGGTCTACTGTTCTTACTTACTGGTGGAGAGGGTGAAATTCTAATTTACCTGCAGTTGGTTCCCTGAAAAATCTAATAACTAATCTACAAAGAAAAGTGACTACCTCTCAGGTAAAAGACTGTGTAAAATTCTGTACTAAATGTATCTAGGGAACATCTGTTCAACTAAAACAGATGATAGTATTGTGCAAATGGCTGAAACAAATAGTGGACATCAGAACATCAGAATGCTTATCCTGCTTCCTGCTTTAATATATTGTATGATCTTGGGCAACTCACAGTTTCTAAATATGTCTGCTGATACTGGGAGCCTCAAAGACAAAAATTAATTTACACATTTGATAGGCAGATGCTCAGCATCTCATAAAGTCATTTATGTTTCAGGGTCATCAGCTTGCATCAAAACTGGTAACAGTGGAAGTTTTGACCACAGCTCCTGACTCCTCAGGTTCACTATTTGTACAATAAACAATAACAGAATTGCAAAACAAAAAAAAACCAAAACAAAAAAAAAAAAAGGAACACACCCACGCTTTTAGACATGTCCACATATAGACAGAGACACTGTTCTAACTGAAAATGAGATTTGGGCTCTCAGCACAGTATTTCATACTCCATGAAACTGCTGACATATAAAGAAGTAAGACAGTATTTTTGTTATAGTTGGGAGAAAACATCTGGATTACTGTTCAGGGTAATGTCACCCTTGAAATTAATGACACCTGAAATCTGAGTATAGTCTGAGAAAGAACAGCAATGAAAGTAAACAGATACTACACTCCCACAAGAGGTTTATTTGCTGGCTGTGACAAACTTCGAAAGGTCAGCTAGATAAAAAAGGGCTTTCTAGAGTAGCTGTCAAACAGTGACACATTTGTTTGTGGTATCCAAATTTAGGACTTCCAAGATCTTGTGTCATAAGCCCTGAACATAAAAAAGTCAGTGCTGTGTGAATGGAAATCTAATTGGTTTGTGATGACAATTCAAAATCTGCAACAGTTTAGAAGTAGTGTTGAACCCATTAAGCAGAGCCCCTACAAACATCTTTTAGGCAATAAAAAGGTCCATGTCCAAGACGGAAATACAGTGAATGAGATTTCTTGCTCTAGAAGACTAATCCATTAGATTGATGGGTGTTGGGATGCTAATACTGTAATCAGAGAGGACTGCTGTAATCACCTGGCAGGAGCTGACTGCACTCCTTCAGAGTCAGCATTTTGAAATTTCAGGACCAAAGTTGTAAGACAGGCTGAGCTTTCTACAGTTGAGAAATAAGAAAATGTTATATTTTGTTAGTATGTAAATGTCCCAATAAATTATTTTTAGCCAAAATGGAAATTGATAATGGCACTACTGTTTCTTTGATTTCAGAGAGACGATGCAGTAAAATATTTAGAAAGGTGCTCTTAGTACCAGTGTATTGCCTGCTGATAAGCTATGCATTGAAAAAAATTCTTATTATTCAAACAAATTAGGAGAAATCAAGTTAGCAGTTAACAGCAGTTAACAGTAGAATACAAGAAATACAAGTAAGCTCGCTGCCCTGGACTTC
>NW_010239404.1:0-4594 GCF_000690775.1 Eurypyga helias
ACCACAAATGTCTTTGAAACCAATCACATTTCTTATTGTAAGAGCAGGCTCCAACTGCAATTAGTGCACCTAAAAAGTCTGGTATATTAAGGGAAACACCCCAGTGTGAGTTAATGATCTGTTATCATCCATGGGTAAGCGCTGTCAAAGATTATAGCTATATTTTTGCCTTTCAGTAAATGTATTCAGTGAGACTCAGTTATCAGAACAATACGAATCAGATGGGCACTTCACGTGTCGGAGAGAATCGCCTCGGAGATGTGCGTAGGCTTATGAGGTTCACAGCGTCAGGGATCCTTTGTTTGCACAGGGGCTATAGAGCACAGCAGCCGGGGAGCGTTTCCTCGATGCTGTCTTCACTGAGCTGTGCAGCTTCCAACCATATTTACTGAAGATTTTGGCAAAGGCGCTATCCTTGCCCTTAACAAGCTTAGCTAAGCTTTTACAAGCCCATGGCAGGTTCTGCTTGTCTCACATAATCTGATGGGATGAAGTACTTTTGCCTGTACTGGAAAATAATTGCTCGCCTATCTTCCACAGTGCTTTCAAACCTTCTCCCATATGGTTGAAATAGCTTTGTCATTTTGCTGGTCTAAGTTCTGCAAGATAAATGTGTTCTCTGTTCTCCCTTCTGCTTCCCAAGCTGATAAACAAGCCATTATGTTATGCTATATAGACTGTATGTAAACAGCTGAAAACAATATAAAAGGCAATTTCGCTATGACTTGATCTTACATTTAGAAGGGAAGAAGTTGCAATGTTTTTCTTCTCTGCAATAGCAAAGCAAAATAAAGTTATTCTGAAATGACCAGAAGTGCTTTTCTGGTTGTAAAAATATGCATTAAGTGTGAAAATGGCAATTCCATTAACACAGAAGAATGGAAGATGAAGAGCAAAATACCCTCCCTACAAAAGGTACAATGGCACTAATTTCCATGAGCTGAAGTCAGGTACACTCCTTTCTCTTCCTGGCGTTTGCAGAGAAAATTTTTATGCATGGATGCATTTACCTTTTAAGTCAATGAGATGTTTTGAAAATGCTATTCTTTCCTTCCGTGTGCTTCTGCTTGTCTTTCAGTCCTGGGTTAAACCTACCTACCCGGATTGCAAACCACTCTAATGACTGAAGGGCAGATGATGACACCTTTGTACTTGGTGACATCTTATGGTTGGACTCGGTCATCTTAAAGGTCTTTTTGCAACCAGAACAATTCTATGATTCTATCTTCCCCAGCTTCTGAGAAAACCCAAAGCAGGAGGTGGTACATGCTCCCAAAAGCAGGGTCAGGGCACCCTCTGCAGTCCAGCCCCCTGCCCACCAGCCTGCCAAAGCCACACTCCTTCCCTCATCTGCATTTGGCAGATGCTCGAGGCTTGCAGTTCATGAAAATATTTCCAAAGTTCAGCCCATCTCCGCACACTGCTGAATTGCCTTGAGAAATGACACTAAACGTCTAACGCCCTCAGTGACAATGGATATGCTATTTTTGTAATCACCTTCTGAATAATACTTCTCAGCCTTCATTATGGAGCACGCAGTGCTTCAAAATGACACTGGAATACAAATGTCTGTTGGTTTTGTTATGGACTTACATTGTTTTTACACTAATATAAACAAGATGAGATTCAAACTTTATCAGGATTTCCTGACAAATATATTTATCTCCATTGAAAAGAAAGCTCAACTTCTTGTAAAAAAGGCGTGCAAATGAAAACCACGGTTACAGAAGTTGTCTTGTACATTAAATAATGTAACACGACCATTTTAAGTCTCTAATCTCATTAGGATCAAACTGTAGCAAGAGATGAAAACAGAGATTAGAAACAGTGCAGAAGGATGCCCTGTCCCTCTGCAGCTACAAGACAAAAAGCAGTCTAATGACTAGCTTATAGTATGGGTTTTACTTTACTAATTATTTTTACTATATGAGCCTTAACAACCTCAACATCCTTTTGAAACTTCAGATTTCAAGGAGAAGAGTGGGAAATGACCTGTATCTCTGCCATCCGTACCATCATGAGAAGAAAGGATGGGAAGAAAAAGTTTGTTCGGCATACTATTGCCTTGTCCTGCCACCCTTGCTCTCTCCAAGTTTGCTATCTGAGTTTAAACTTGAATGAAAAGAAGCATGTAAACCAGGAGGAGAGGGGAGATTTCAAGAAGAGTGGGAAATGACCTGGACCTCTGCCATCCGTACCATCATGAGAAGAAAGGATGGGAAGAAAAAGTTCGTTCGGCATACTCTTGTCCTGCCCCCCTTGCTCTCTCCAAGTTTGCTATCTGAGTTTAAACTTGAATGAAAAGAAGCATGTAAACCAGGAGGAGAGGGGAAAGACAAAAAGTCGGCTATCTGGTGGTGCGGGTGGGAGCAGGCAGGCAGACTCCAGCCACCAGCACTCAGAGTGAAGCCCCGGCTGTCTGCCTGATTTCATGATACGAGTTGGGTAACAAGATAAAATTTCAAGCTTTAGACTAAGGTTAGCTGACAGGGTGTACATGTAAATCCAAGCATTTCACCTGCGGCAGAAAGAAGGAATTGCCTTTCCCACAGAGCTCAGCAGTCTGCACCCTCCCCAACTGCAGAAGCTTACTACATTTGGATGCAAAACACCATTACCCTCCAACCTAGGCTCTAACCTTTAGGAGGTAAGCCTACACACTGCTGCTTGCCTAGGAATATTTAACGAGAGATTTGCATCATTTACAGTCTGTTTTAATAAAACTTTTTCTTTGCAATTGTCTAGTTAGGAATAGGAGTTAAATCAGTTAACTCTTTGCTTACAGCATCTTTCCAGAACTGGAGACACCCACAGCTGTGCTGTGAGAGCAAGAGGTGCTCCAGCTCATGAATTACATAACAGGAGAAAGGGGGCTGTGTGTAACCCCCACAACCACTCTCCAGAGCCACCCTCCCAGGAATTCCATTGTATACCCAGCAGCTCAGGCTGAGCCACTGCTCCAACGACCGTGAGGAGGGCAGCTGGAGCACCGGCACCACGGACAGACATGGTCTGCTCTACCACTTCCCTATATGACTCCAAACAGGAGCCTTAACGACATTTAATGTTTTGGTTTAGATTAGCTGGGAGACGCACAAATTCAAGGAACGTATGAAGATGTAATAGATGAGTAAGAAAAAACAGGTACAAGAACAAATAAGCTAAAAGGCATCCTCAAGTTAACACAACGGATTACGTGGTTTCCTGAGATAATCATGTCCTGCTTGGTGAGTCATTAAACTGATGAGAATTTTCAACCAAACTCACAATTATCATTATGCAGAAAGTTCATGAAATTGAAGGAGCTTTCAGATACATAGAAATGTTGACATTTCTTGAAAAAAGGTAACAAGAGACACTGAAATTCATCATTCATCAGTATTTTAACTGGATGTAGAGCCTCAGAGCCCATGCTTTGAAACTTCTGGTTTTCCACCCCGTCCGTTAACCTTAGGAAACGTACAGGATGCTCTCCAAAGTACTTTCACCTAAGACGTGATGGGAAAGAGGAAAACTGCCAATTATTTCATTATGAGTCTCATTACAATAATTTCAATATTTATCAGTCGTAAGAGGTATCTCTTACCTCTTATTACTTTCTAAGAGGCACATACTGACCCTGCCTGCACATTAGGGAAAATACACTGCATTTAAAGGCCTTTGGCAGAAATCCCATCATTTTAGGTGACCTGATCTTACTACCTTTGTCGTTTGAAAGGATTAATTTCTGTTAAAGATTTTGCATTACTTGTATTTCTTAGAATAGATAGCTATTGTTTTATCTGTCTGGGTATTTATATGTGTGTGTATATATATATATATACGAACACAGAATTTATTCTGTTAGCAAGCAATCACTCTCATGATCTGTTTCCCTATAATACAAGATGGTATTTCTAAAAAACCAAAAAGCGATAGTTTCATGTCCCTGCTGCAGAACTGAATAACTGAAGGGTTACAATCTTATCAACAGAGGTGGGTTTCAGAGTCATCCTTCCCTTCTCTTTCCAAGGGATGCAATGGGGCACAGGCTGGCTGTGCCAACAGGCGGGAGGCAGCTCTGGGACATTACCTCTCTTGTCCCAATCCCACTATTTTCCTGAAATACAGTACTGAAAATACTATTATTTTTCCATCATTGATTTAAAACCCCATGTAGTTTGAAGTATAACAAAGTATTACTCATAATTGGGTGTGAAATGGTTAATATTTGAGGGCAGGTGACACAGCCATCCACCTTGTAACCTACACTCACTTCCAGAGTACTTAATGATAAAGCATCTTTCCTAGGTCCTCAGGCCCATCGCAGTTCCCTGTGTATTTCACAGCAAATCCATGTCACGCGGGAAGGGAAGAGCGCACACAGGTTACGAAGCCCTCTATTTAAACACATCTAGTTTAGTTATATGCCCAAATTCAGACAGCAAGAGTATTTCCACCTAACGAAGAGGCCTGATCTGTTCACTCAGGTAACAGAGGAGTGAAGATGTGGCAATACAGAGATCAAGAGGTCTGCCTGTGCCCTCCAGCCAATATGGGGACATCACCGGTGACCGCTGAGCTTGGAGGGGAAGGGCATCTCCCAGCAGCAGGG
>NW_010239404.1:4604-21478 GCF_000690775.1 Eurypyga helias
AGGATGCCAGACCCAGCAGTGATAGACATACATGCCCAACAGCAACCCATTAAATATTTTGAAAAAACACTCTAGATACTCCAGTGAATGCCTGCAAACTTCATATAAAACATAGAAAATTACGTATGGGAGTAAAGTGCGAAATGGCAAACAATTATTTGTTGTTTCTCAACTTGGAAGAACAAAGGGGTGTCAGAAAAGAATTTGACAGTAGGTGCAAAACAAAGAAAAGAAAGTATTTTTTCACGTAGTGTATAATTAAACTGTGGAACTCATTACCACAGGATGCTGTGGGAGGCAATCACATAAATGGATTTGAAAAGCAATTAGACAAATTAATGGAAGAGAAGTCCATCAAAGCCTATTAAAACACAGAGATGTGGATACAACTATTGACATATCCATCATCAGTAACGTGGCACTTCTAACGTACTATGTTTATCTTGAAAATGTCATTCCCAGCCACAGTGATGAGGGCAGCACCTCTGCAGCCCAGGACTAGCATGGCCAGGCATGGGGTTCTTCTCCCCTCTCCGAGTTATGGCACAGAGACCTTCTGCTTGCTAACAGAGTAGGGTTTTATCAGAAAGGAAAATGAAACCTTCACTGAAGCACCAAAGTACTTATAAATTAATGACACAGACTCATAAAACACACTGGAAGCACCAGCAATGCTAGGCTTGGAAAATACCAATACTTGGAAAAAGCAGAAAGCCTTTTTTGACTGTTAACTAACCTCAAATGAACTTCCAGTAGTTCAGGTTTGCCAATTAGGAATGTCTGTACCAGTACCTGGGGGCTGGCAGCAATGTATATCTATCTCTATTAGGTAGGCAAATACAACCCAAGGGCTGGTTATTGATATTTTTTAGGCACTCACAACAAATGCTGTTTGCATTTCCTTATTAAAGAAAGGAATTTCTGCATGGTATTGCCATGGGAGACGTCGCTGCATCGGCACTTTCAGTAGCTTCGTTTGTCGTGATGGTGACAGACGGGTCCTTCACATCCAGCTACGGCAGTTGCTGCTCACGCCAACGCAAGGTTGGTCCTGCTCCCATCTACGGCCCTGCTGGGGGAACGTGCCTGCACGCGCAGGGAGCTCAGGGACACGGCTCACACTGCACCTCCATCCGCTGAGGAGAGAATGTTCCTTTGCAAAGTTGTAAACCTTTCCCTGATTACGCTGAGATGCACCAATGTGTCTAGGACAGAGTGAACATGCTGCAAATTCTTATTATGCTGTTATGTTGTTACTTAGGGAAAAAAAAATACTGCTAGGGTTATTTTGACAGATTTTAAAAAATCACGCTGAATTGAAAAGTGGATTTCTTGTAATTTAGAATCTAGACAGGAATAAAATGACAGCAAGTATCAGACCTGGATTACTGACACCCTGTGTTATACCAAAGTGAGGAGGGCTGAATGCCACCAATTCTAAATGCACCTATTTAAAAAAAACTCTGCAAAAGAGTAGCACAGGGAAACAAAAGTTACGCTTCCAGGAAATATACCTCTGTAGGTGATTATTTTTTATTAAAACATATTGAAAGTTGGGTAATTTTATCTTAACTTATAAATACTAGCAGTACGACATGAATCTGAGACATGTGCTAAGCTAAAAAAGATGGGAAACCAAAAATATGTGCTACTTAGCAAAGCTATTTCTTGCATGAACATATCACAACAGATATACTTTTCTCCATTTATAAGTTATGATCACTTTTACTATTTTGTAACCTGGCAAGTTCTAGGATGAAGATACCATAAAGGGCTTCTGGGTTTACAAAAATCAAAAATGCAAAAGGAAGCCCAGCAACTTTATTCTCTAAGATTTATGAACAATTTCAATTTAGAAAAGTTTATATTTACGATTAAGGGGTTTATACTCGCAATATTGTACATTTTTTTCTAAACAGTTACACTGTTGGCTTTTTTTTTAATACATAAAAATTCATATTGTAAACTGAAAATTCCTTTTTCATAGATTTGGCACATAAAAACTATATATAGTCTTTTTTTATCCAACATCAATGTAACGCTGATTATAAATAAACAAAAGCTGCTCTCACTAAATTCAGTGTACATGAGATTACATCACATTTCCCTAGTAAGGTAAAATTACTTCCAAGGCTAAGAGTGATTTAATCAATTTGCTGGTCTTAAGTAATATCTATTCTACTAGAAAGCCGCTTTATTGAAAACATTACCACCCTTGGACTGCATATATTATTGATTTTAAAAATGTATAAAGCAAAACTACAAACTGTGTAAGACTCAGATCTGCGTAACTTTATTATAACCTACTCGGTTAAAATCAATTGATTTGCAGAGATTGAAAAACTGCTAAAACAACCACAACTAGTATTTTTGAAACATTTAATAATATACCAGGAAAATTTTCCCAACAACCAAATGTTCTATACAAAGGGTATTAATCGGATTTTCTGCATAAAAAGGATCAAAGAGCAAGTAATTTTAAAAGAAAAAATAGTATTGTTTTATAACTCACAGTGACTGGAAAGGTGTTTTAGACAATACAGACCCAACCTTTGCACAAAAGCTTTCTGTGTTGTTTTAACGATACGCTCTTTAGCCCCAGTGAAGTATGAGATTGATTGCGGACTTGTTTTCCTTCAGCTTAACGCAAGAGCCCTGTTGCGTGGGCTCAGCAAGGAGGTCAGATTTACACCTTGATGCAAGCACCAGAAAAACGTTTGTAACGAGGAAAACTTCTGAATTTCATGCACTCCTCCAAAAGACCTACTTTACTTGAAGAAGTTGCTAAGTTTGCTTGGGGACCACTTTGGGAATCACAGACCAAATGTGGATGTGAGTAGTACATGCAACATGATAAGGACAGTGTTTCTATCCACAGACCTCCAAAACTCTTTCGTCTTTGCTCTTCTAATTATTAAACAGTCTCTGAAAGTCTGCAGAAGAAAGAGGTCTGACAGAAAAATAACACACACTGATTGCTAACGATGAAGCTAATCAACAGTGGATTTTAATTCTTGGCTTCAACAGCCCACTTTCTTCTTTTTTTTCATTAACATGCAGACCAGCACAAGCTGTGCAGTCTCCTGTTTTCAAGCAGAACAACTTTTGTGCATAATGATTTAAAACTTTCTTCCTTGACATCATTAGGCTAGTGTCATAATGGGTAATGCTGAACCCACTGACAAGTCCAGTTTTGCAAAATTTTAACTTCTGTTAAGAAAAGCGGGGTGGTTATGCGAAAATTATAATTACATCTAGCATTCAAAATAGGTAAAATCCAGATTTGTGCAACCTCTGAGATGCCACTGTAATGATTACTGCCTTTCTGCTGGAGGAAGAGCTGCATTAATTAAATTGAATTGGAGCCTGGTGGAGGTTTCCAATAACTTTTTAATTATAGCTTAATGCCGCTTTCTAGCCCTTGCAAAATTGAAATTTCTCTTGTAATGGCCATATTTCATACTCGTTCTTTCTTTTTTCCCAAGACACTCACAGAAAGCTGTGAAGTTGCAACCCCCATCAGATGTGTCTCAAGCAGGAAGAGTTTTGTGCCACACAACATTTTCCTGATTTCTTTCCAAACTGCAGACCTGCTAAGAAAATGTTCTTATAACCTACTACAGACATCTAGATTTGTGTGCCCAAGCTGGGAGTGCAGCCCCTGCTATTTATCAGTGGAAAGGAGTGTTTTCGGGAGAGCATTTGACAGGTTGCCTGAGGAGGAGGCTGCACCCATTTAATTTTCTTTGCTCTCTCCCTTGGGGTGGGAGGCAGTTCTGGGGGCAAGTCCCAGGATGCTGGAGGGCTGGAAGAGTTAGCAAGGTCCACACTGCTCTAAGAAGCAATGGAGGGTGGGAGGAGGAGGATGCACCCTGTGCTGGGAAGCAGCACTGGAAGTGTGTGTGGTCCCCGTACTGGGACTGGAGATATCCTTCCTGATCCTGGGACTGGAGATGTCCTTCCTCACCTCCACCACCTTTCTGGATTTTACTGAAGCAGTATGGGTTACGTTCATTCCCACACTCAAAAATCAATAATTTAGAATTCCCATAGCACACCGTATCTGCTCTCAGACTGAATGAATTCATCTTGATTATAATTACTATGAACATCAAATGAAATATTAATATGCAGGCGTTTTCATGTGAGTTCGTATTTCCACATTCAGTCCAGCAAGAGGGCACAAAGAGTGACATTTACGGAAGACAATATACAATGTTCTATGGTAAAAGGCTTGGTGTGCAGAAACTTTCTCGGTCTAAAGGGTTATACTGACTGTAGTACATCCTCACAATATAAGACTTTAAGAGATATAAAAGATGACATTTCATTTTTGTTCTCTGGAACGTTTCTATTTGAATGGAATGCTTTCCTAAAGAAAATATCAAAAAAGAGGAGTTTAGAATGACATTTCTAGTACTGCAAAGCTTTGATTTCAAATGCACAAATTCCAACACGTGAGATTTACAGCCTGAGGACTTTGCATGTTGATGGCAGCTGACAATCTGATTCCCAGCCAGACCTGGAAGAGATGGAGTAAATTATCGCCACCTTTGAAAATTATCTTTGTGCAATTTAATCTTTTTCTTTCAATTGGTCATACTATTAGCGACCAATTCGGTAGGGAGAAATTATCAAACAATTTTAGAAGGCTGGCAAGTCTTTTCCAATTTTAGCAGAAGTTTCAGAAAGTTGATGCAAGTTGAAATGCTCCTCAGAGGTAGAAATGTAACACCTAAACCTGAACCCTGAGCCAAGTCATGTGAATTCACCTTGGAAGCCACCATGGAAGAAATGATGACAGCTTGGGGTTATTCTGTGCTTCAGACAAAAATTAGAAATTTATATTTCCAATACTCCTGGCAGAATACCCAGCGTCGTGATGCATTTAACAAGACTCAGCAATGACGATGTGACGCCTTGACCAGTGTCAACTGAGATGCTCCTTGGTGCAGGGGGCTAGGCGAAGCCCTGTAAAGCGGCGACGCTGAATACACAGCCACGATCTTTCATCTTCAAAAGACTTCGAAATTAAAGGTGTCCAAACCAGGACTATGTCATAAGCACCACTTCAGCAGTGGACTCCGAAACGCGGTTATAAACACTCACACGGTACGTGCCAGGCATTTTATGAGATGAAACAGAATTACAGAGATTACTGGAAAGGGGAACCAGCCGCCCTGAGCACTTTCTCTTTCTCTCTGGCTGACAGTCTGAAGTAATTATTCGATTGTCTCTGCATTCCTACACAGCACAAGTAAATAGCTGTGATAAATAATTACAATTATTAGCAAGAAAAAAATAATTCCAGTAAACAATACAATGCAGCAGGGATGTATTTTCTGTGTTCATTAGCTTGGAACTAACAAAGCCCCAGTTCTGGGAGGATTACGTTGACAATCCTGTCCATTAGTTGGCTGTTCCTCACATAAAGACTAATTTATTATTCTTTAACTAAAATATTATCCAAAATTATGCCCTGTAAAGCTGTTGACTCTAAGAGCCACTGGCATGCAGGCACTGCACTATGAGTGAGGGGTACACGGAGCCACATGTTTTAAGTCCCAATTTTCTGCAAACCAAGGAACACACTCTTTGACTTTTAAACTTCTGACTCTTGTCATGGCAGAATAAAACACCTCATTTGCCCGTCTCACACTGAGCAGCAGGGCAAGAGAGACAAATTAATAATCTCATTTACAGCAAGCAATCAATAGGAATGAATGAATGCTAAGTGGGGAAGGAACATCAATTTCCTATCACGAGGCAACTCACTGCAGGTAGGCTGTTCTTAGGGCAAAAAACATGAAAATACAACCTGATAAGCATTTTTATACAAAACACACGAGTGGTGCATGTGTGGGAGTGTAATATCCCTTCTCAGTTATTTTAAAAAAATAATTCCCACACATGAAACCAACATTTTGTACAGTCCGGAGCAAACCCATTTCCCATCACCATCTGTTAAGCACATGCCCCCTGTTAAGTTTTGTAACTCCTTTTTAAATTTACTAGCATGCAGGCACCAAACAAGACAAAACATCAATGGAATGTCCTCACATGATGTGTGGTGAAGAAGAACAGACTTCCAGTTCTGCTTGGAAAATGTAATAAAAATAAGAATTTCAAAAGTAGCCAAATGCTCAAGAAAAGGAAACGTGGGGAAACTGATCTTGTCACCAAGAGGAAAAGACAAGAAGCAGCATCTTGCACTGTCCTGGTCTGCTGAAAGACCGTGCCAAGCAGCAGTGGGCTGGGTCCTGCCCCTGGTACCACCGTGGGCTCGCTGCCATGGCATCAGACACCGGCTTGGCTGCCTGGGAGACCACGAGCATGGGCCAGTGACAAGGGTCATCTCAGCTGTCACCTTCTGTGGGCCACGCTGGCGTGAGCAGGAGGATGGTTTTGCCTGTTAGAGTCTTGTTTGCAGGCAATGCCCAGGGCAAACGAAAGCCTGACTAGCAACTGGGGACTGAGTGCTAAAGTACTGCTTTTCCATCAAAAGCAATAGAAATGGCTGAGTCTGTGATGAAACCACCTCTTACAAGGCTGTTAGGCAACTTAAGTCTACAAACTCCCAGTATTTACCCCGAGAGGAAAGTTTGCACTGAACCTGGCTCAGAAGCATCCTAAAGAGGTGCAGATGCGCCGGCGGAGATGCAGATGCTGCGCTGCTGAGGCTAGCAAGCAGGGTAAGGCACTTGTCCAAAACTCTACCTCGCCTGAAAAATGCCCGAAGTTGCATGGGAACGTGGTGCTGAGAAGCCCAACTCATTTCTGCTGCCAGAGGCCAGATCCCAAAGGGACCCAAATTAAACCTCCCACGAGGCTGATTTGCCCCGGCAGCAAAATGATGAAGAAGGAATCAAATCTAAGTTTGAGCATAATCTTATGGTCAATAATACATTATTTATGTTTTAAATTAGTTTCTAATGCATGTCATTAGCATAATTGCCCCGTGTTTAGGCCAGGTCTGAGCATGTTCTCCCACTGAAATTAAACAAAAGCAATCACACTGAATTTACACAGCTGTTAATGAATTACACACGGATGTTTCCAGGATTCAAGGGCTTGTAACAGTACCGTGCAGAGATGAAGGAAATAACTGTGTTGGCCTGCAGAACCCCCATATAAACAGGTGAAATTCATACAATTTTGGTGAATCTGGTTTCCTCTTGCACCATTGCATTTACTAGTTTTGGGGTTGGTTTTCCCTTTGCCTTTTTTTTTTTTTTCTCTCCTGGAAAGAAGAGCCATCAAATAATATCCAAAGCAAATAATATCTAACCTCCTATTTTCCAACTAGCTTTTCTCTAAGACTGCTTCCAGTGCCTCATACCCACACCTCTAACCGGGACCTGGGCTGTGGTATATTCATCATTTTTCTTTGCAAACCTGGAATATCACACAGATTTCTGCCTGTCCACCCACAATAACTTTGTGTGTTTCCCACTTCAAGACTAAAGGCATGGTTGGTGTAAAATCAAATCAGACATTTTCTTTTGTAAAGACTTGTGCAAGTTCGTGGTGATCTTATTTTTTTCAGTCTGCCCTTCTTGGGTTTTGGGGGATTATTTCCTAAATTGAGATATATGTGCCATTCGTTGGACCTCTTGAAGGTATGAATGACATTTCTAAAGGAATCAACAAGAACATAAAAGATCTGAGTCTTGTGCCTTTGTAAGAAAGAAATTTCAGACATTTCTGAATGATCAGATATATCTAAATGAAGTACAAAGACAAAAGAAAGGACTTAGATGCACTTTAAGAATAAGGGTATAAAAGATCAGCTTGTTAAACCTCCGTTAGCTCTCATGAAGGGCTGACATGGAGCGATCTCCTCTCCAGAACCATGTAACTCGCTCTGAAGGTGGTCACTGCTGCACTTGTCAAGCTGTTGGGGCTGGGCACTCTGGTCACAGGGGCGGTTTTGTTCCCAGAGAAGATAACTGTAATAGTATAATTATGAATTCCTCAAGGAACGGCTATGAGGAATCCAAACTTCACTAACTAGACTTGCAGTTTTTTGTTGTTTAGTGCAATACAAAAAAAGATGTGTTTTCAGTCAACACTAAAAATAAGTAGTTTGAAACACTTAGTGCAGTATTTGACTACCTGTAGCACTGAAGGAAAGCCATTTAGCTCATTCTACTAAAAACTAGTCTGGCAAAATAAATGTGATTTTTCATATTGCTTTAGATTAAATCATTAATTCCTCAGTGTGATTTAATCTGAAATACTAAATTTCAGTCACTCTGTGACTTACTAGGCAAATACTTCAGAGCAGCAAACGTATTCCCCAATTATTCTATGCTTATGAACAACCGCTGAGCAAGCTGCAATGTTTAAAAACTTGCAATCTATTCAGCTCTTTGGTACGGTGATTAAAACCCATGGGCTGTAGATAAACTGTTCCATGTGAGCATTAAGATGTCATTCATTAGTCATATATATTTCACTAACATGGCATCAGGTTCTATTTGATCAGGATTGGGTGGCCTAATCCAAAGATACCTTGCAAAATATCTATAGAAAAATCATGTTGTAATTCATGGAATTATATTTTTGCACTTATATTTTTCTTTCTGTATAGAAACAACAACAAAAAATATTGACAGCGTTTTGATCATACCCCCAAACATTCACTTATCCAAAAAAGCAGAACAAGGCTGAATCCTCAGCTGGCCTTTCCATGCCCGTGTTCCGGTCTCATTAACCACACGTGCCTTAACTATTGCCTGAACTTCCCGCTGCATAAATCCACTCCTGCCCGTGAGTCCAGCGGCCACACTCTGCTCCCCAGGGCTTGGGGGCGCTAGTCCAGACACAGAGTTTGGGAAGATGCTGCCCCAGGCTCTGCTGGTCCAGCAGCTGCTGCCCCTGGGTTGCAGCTCCTGCAGTCCCACGTCACTGGCCCGTGGCATCTTCAGTGCCTCTCACTCTACTTCATAAATCCTTCTCTCTCGTCCGTGACAGTTTTATGGCTGATGGTGAAACTCCGTAGGGAGAGACATCCATCCCCTCGGAGCAGAGAGCTGGAGCAGCAGTGCTCTAAGGCTCACCAACATCCACACAGACCCTGTACTCGTGCTACGGCAAGACGTAACGTATCGCATGGTCATGGTCTCCATGGACGGACATGGACCCAAACTGGCCGGCGTTAATTACAGTGGGAATTAAAGTACTGCTTACAGCACCTCTGAATACTCCTTTCCCCATCAGTCTCAGCCTAGGTCCATCCAACCCAGTGCTCCCTGCGTGCCCATTCCAGAAATGCCCTCTGCAGCAGGGGTGTTATGGACCGATCAGCATCCGCTTCTGATGTCACGGCTGTGCTCGTCCAAACAAATTGAATACTTCACTCCTTTTTAAGGACAACGCTTGGCTTGCTACCAGGACTTTTAAAATTTGTACTAGAGACTTTCAATGTAAGATGAACTGGGTTTTTTATTATAAAAACTGTCAAATGTTTGAATTGCTACTCTGCATCCTATCATTTTTCATTTCCTCTAACATATACCAATCACTAAGCTTGCAATACTGCTGTCATGTTCATTCTTTTTCCTACAACAACTTTATCCTATAACAACTTCTCTTTGTAATAGGATAATTAAAAAAAAAAAAAAAAAAGGAAAGCCAGTAATACCTATTTCTCATTGCCTACAAACAAGCAACTTGGCAAAATAGTCCCAAACAGACACTCCAGCAATTTCAATTCACTGGATAAATAGAATTAGTAACCTCACATCTTTTTCAAAAGGCATTGCCATTACTTTATAATTCATTATGGGGACTAAAGAGAAAATGTCTTATAAATCCTGTATCACCAAATGAATCAGGAGATCAGTAATTACCAACAACTGGTGCAGGTTAGCAGAGCATCTCAGGCTGCCAAAGCCCCATATTAATGGGTTAGGGCTTGCCACACCTCTGTCACAATGGAAATGTTATTGCTCTAAGAATCATATTTCTTCAGGTGCTTCATGTTCAGATGATAAACCCAATTTTTCTCTGTTTTAAGGGATGGAAAGGGAGGACCACATGGCTTGGCTGCAGATAAAAGCCAAATCTAGTGACCATCAGACCTATGCGGCTGCAAGAGGAAGAATTTGCAACACAGACTAAGAACTTTCTGACACTCAAGGGAGAAAAGCTGACACTTCCCCAATTTCCATAGAAACTGTTTTTTTTTTTCCCCCACAGCAATCACAAAAACTGAGTGTAGAAATCCTTTTCATGTAGCTTCCTGACAAAGACAGGTTTGGGTAATTGGGCAATGCCCATCAGCCTTTGAACCTGCTGGCCCATTTCCATCAAATCCCACTGAAGGATGGAGGGTTCAACGAAGAGAACAACTCCATGAAAACAAGGAAAGAGACCCTACCCATGTTTCCAAACTGTAAAAGGCCGGAGCAACTCAGCCTTTGCCATCTCGTTCGGACAGATGGCATCTAGCTCAAACACGGTCAGGCTTTCCAAAAACTCAATCAACTAGGCAGCTCCAGGCTGGTCCCAGCATCTCCTGACCCCAGCACCTCCTTCAGTGTGAGAGTTTCACGGAAAGGGGAGAGTTTTAAGGAAGAAACAGTGTGTTTCAATGGGTGGTAAAAAAAGAGTGGAAGAGGACACAGGACCCTATTTTGTAAGAAACCAGCCTTCCTTGATAAAACATAACCCTGAAATGGGTAAGAAGTGCGAAAGTATCCCAATTTGCTGTTCGCTGCGAATTTGCATCATAAAATCAACTTTCTCACATGTTCACTATTAGCTCAAATCCAGCAATGCGTGCTCACAGCAGAAATGTAATACTGCAATAGGAAAGGCTCCCCATATGTTGGAAGGATGGCTTTCTAAGACTACTAGCAAAATTTCCAGAGATAAGTAGAGGCTGCATGCAGCTTATTTAAACCCCTAGCCAACTACAATGGTTCCTGCATGGGTTTGCACCTGGGTTTTTTTTCTTTAAAATGCCATAAAAATTGGCAGCAACATAAAGCGACAGTGCCTAAATTGTTCTTTAATAGAAGTGAAGTGAGAATTAGAACAAAAATAACACACATGTGCTTCCAGATGAGAGAACAAAGTATACACATTTCTAAGCTGATGTCTGAATGTTCTTATTTTTCCAGCTGCAGTTTAGTACCTATACCAAAAAAAAAAAAAAAGGCAATAATAGAGGAAGCATGCTTTGGTTTAATAGAAAAAAGATTAAGACAACCCATAGTAAAACAGAAAAAGGAAATACCCTTAGAATGAAGTCTTCAGTGCTAGGCTGACCTTGGATGTAATCCACCTCCAAGACATAAAAACAATGTACCAAGGTAGTGTATCCATCATTTTTATTACAAAACAAACTATGAAAAGCTATGGGAAGTGGATCAAACATGGCTGAGGAATCTGCAAGAGGCTGATATGCATAGAGTACTGTGACAGTGGCCAAGAGGATGGGATGTAATTATTGTTTACAATCCCAGGTTCAAGTAATATTGCAGTGGAAGATAAATCAAAGCCTGACATTCAGACCAAAATATCACTGACCTTGACCAGGACGGTCTCTTTACCAGCCTGAGTTACAGCCTCAGCAATTAGACCCTGCCCTTCCCTGAAGAGAGGATACCAGCAGTGACGCCTGGATTTTACCTGTGAGTGTCCTTCTGTACATTATGGTGATCCCTTACTTTTATCCTTTGTTTTCTTGAAAGTTATTATACTACTCTTGCCACTACTATTCATAACACTAACATTGTTCTTACTGTTTTCTTTTAAAAGCCTATAGTTGCTGATAAAAAGCTTAGAAATTAATGGAAAATTTCGAAGAAAAAATGTAAATTACTAAGGTTAATGGAGTCCAACCAAAGGCAATCATGGGAAAATCTATTTTTAGATATGCCTGTGACCCCTTCTTAACTTTCCTCACAGATTTCATATATAATTTTAGCCATTTGCATAAGATTTGCCTTTATCCACAATCTGACACCACACAAAATCTGTTACAAGAAATAGCAAAACTAGACGTAAATTTCCTGTTCAACTTCACCAATACATAGACCCTCCTCTAATATCACACTCTTTAGTAACATTTGATCACTGTCTCATGTATCTTTTTCCAGCCTGTAGTCTGTATTAAAGGACAAACACAGGCCCAGCAGATGTTCCTGCTTTCCCCTTGTAAATCAAAGTGCGTTTTGGTTTGAATGTCATTTTATTGCCTACAAAGGTCCAGTTTAGCTTGATTTTGTTGTAAGAGGGAAGTCTCCTACCTATTTCTTATTATACACGTATTACAGCACGTGTACGTATCATAAGTGAAGTCAAAGACTGTATGACAGTCTGAGTCATCATAAAAAACGCCAATATGTCTCAATAACTTGGTTACTCTAGAACCCAGCCTTTAAATTTCAGAGCAGGCAGGCTATGGACAGATGTGCATCTCTGCAGCTGTTGGAAGCTACTGGTCAGCTACAGTGGGGTGATGATAAGCCAGCTCATACTTGCACTGCTTGAGCATCACCATGCTTCCAGGAAAATGGATGAGAAAGCATTTTTACTCTACTCCAAGTTCTTAGGAACCTGCCTCATGAGAAACAATTGAAAATTTCTTGTTTTGCAAAGCGAATGCTATATGGACACTTGTGTTTTGATCTTCAGTAATGAAGGAGACTAAGAAAGTAATGAATATTCACCGAACTACAGAAATGATAATGTTCTAGAGCCATCTCATGCATAGAAAAGTGATTAAATTTTCGATATATTCTCCATCTTGGTGCAGGACTTTCACAGCAAAACAACCTGTGTACAGACCTATGAGTATCCCAGACCCACTCGAAGACAAAATTAGGGTGGAAATACAATTGGTGTATACATTTATATATATGCACCTACACACATGTATGTACATACACACAATTTCCGTAACCTATTGCTAGAAGTTTATAATCAAATCCTTTTATGAAAAACTCATGAGAAAAATACGTGATTCAGATTAACTCTAGCAATAAATGTCCTTTCCAACTCTCTTCACCCCTGGCTCCTAGCATTGAACTCACTGGTGTCCAACTATCGATTTGTCTGAAGACCTTTAAGAAATTGACGTTTTATCCTATATTTCATCTTTTCTTTCATCTCCTGTAAAAATAATTGTTTTAACATTTCATGTAAAGTATTTTATTGTGGACTAGGCTTTTGCTAGATGATTTCTGAAGATGGGGTAATATTTGGCATTTGAACTAATGCTTTGTTCCGTAGCCTACTTTCTTCTTCCAGCAATAGGCAGATCTTTCCAAAAAAAAATTTAATTAAAGCTTTTAAAATCATTATTATTGATAATTTAATATAGAGTTGCCAGTGCAATTCTGTTTGCTTTCAGGTTTCATGAGGATTCAAATCATTCGTGAAACTTTCTATTTCTCTCTTCCAGGGTCAAATGCATATAGCCCGTGAGATTTATCAGCAGTAGGACCTGTTGAAGACTATTGGGTTACTTTGCAGTACGGTGATTCGTGTTTCTTTGCACACAAATGAACAAAAGAAGGAAATGACCTGATACGACACACCGGGAGAAGTTATCTGAAGGACTTCACAACTTGACCTCATATTATAAAGGCTGTGACTACCTTCAACAATGCTTTGAAAAGTGAAGTAGCTGAGAGAGGAAGAGTGCCCATGACATTGCAATTATGCAAAGGTGACATATAAATAAAACCCCTAGGCAAAAAGAGCTGCCTTTTCATATTAAGATTGAAATAATTCTCAGATCAGTACTAAATTTTTGTGAGAACTGTCATATCAATTAGAGGTTTTAAGGAAATGGAAGTCATAGATAGTGTATTGAGCATAATAAACTGACATTTGATATGCAACCAGCAGACATGAAAAAAATGACAACGGACTCCAAAAAGTCCAGAAAGATATTTAAATCAGCAATGCTGAAATGAATAAATTAAATGGGCAATTACTAGTATGTTTGACAAAGCATGATATAACAATGTATTAAGCATATATTAGCTCAGCCTTTACTGACTGATCTTTATCTTCTTTTAATTAATGAATTTAATTGTCTAGAAGGAGATTAAAGAATGGCTTTTCACAAGTCAAGTAGGAAAACTATTTTATATTTGGGAGAGAAGCAGCAAAGAGAGTGTGTAAGGGGAAACAATAGGGTGGAGCCATTATCGGTCTGTATCTGATGTCAAAATCTCAGAAGATATAGCAGAGTCTTTAATGATTGTAATTTCACAACAAAAAAATTATTAGAATTAAACCCAGTAAGACATGCAAAATAAGGGGAATTCTAGCAAAGTTGGACAGAATCATAAAGAGTTTTTCAAATCTTGGAAACAGCTCTCCAGGTAAGAAGAGCACGCGTATGTATCTCCCGGGATACTGAGCATCCCTGAAGCCGGCATGCTTAGCCACTGGAAATGCATGGTGAGTTGATCTCCAGTGACACTCAGCTCTAAAAGGACTTTCTTGGTCTTTAACCTGTTTTTCCAGATCCACTGGGAACTGACGTTCCTCTTTCTTCAGCTGCCTTAATATTATCATTAGACGTCTGCCTTCTTACAACCTGCCTGGATATCCATCTATGCATCCAACGCCGTGAGTTAGGCTGCCTGCCATACAGGACACTGTGTGCTGCAGAGCGTGTGACCGGTGCGGAGAGGGTGCCCGTCCCGGGACTGGGAACCACCTAGTTACTGCTGCATGGAAAATAAAATCAATCTGCGCTGAGCTCTGCTTCCAGCATCTGGGCTGGATCAGCATCAGCTAAGGGGAATATGCACACTGTACTCTTCCCTAAAGGCAACCCACACACAGGTATGTTGGAAAGCATTCCTTTTTGTTTGAACAGGCTCAGATTGTCTCTTTTTAAAAACTGTATCTGATATATAATCATATATGTGTGTGTTTACACACGCTATGCTATGTCTATTATCTGTATGTGCATGTTTGTATTATTCCAAGTACCAATAATACTGTCAGAAGAGCAAACTCTCTGCTATGCACACAATCCTTACCAAGAGTGAACAGTAACTATTACCTTTTTCTTATTTAGCTTTCTTTCCAATTGCCTTTTAAACAACAACTGTTTGCAGTTTTCTCTATTTTCTATACCTGGGGAATCAAATATATGCTTAAACTATTTGAAATTAGTTAAGCCTGCGAATGTCAGATGGAGATTGGTCCTGGAGTTTCTCATTGTAAATTACATTTAAATGGCTCATGACTTCGCTAATACGAGACTGGAGGCAGCGAAAGGACCAACAACACTTGAAAGAATTAATTCCACCTGCTATAAATTAATAGGAAAAATGTAATATTTATTAAAAGGCTACAAAAAAAATCAGAGATGGTCTGGCATAAGAGAATAATGAATCTTTTATATACTATAACAGGTCTGAAGACTTTTCTATCACATTTTTGCAAATGTTGTGCTCTATCACAGTAAAAAGCAGAAATGTGCCCAGCCACTCAAATTCAATTTCAGCAAGCAGTGATGCAAACACACCCAATGTGAAAATTTCACTATGCAATTCTTTAGAAGGCTCCACTGACGGGACATGTTATGACGGGTACTCGGGAAGCATCCCCATATGCACTTCTTTGATATGCACTCACACTGGCTCCTGTTTATCTTTTCTTTCACCAAACATGAAATAATAGAACCTAAAAATGTACTCTGAATTCTGAAGGTGAAATTTTCAGGAAGTCTATCTCAGAAGTAATGATCACTCACTCCTCTGTGCAGGGAAAAGGGAAGGGGGGAGTCAGTGGAACAGACAGGACAGAAACTGGTGAATGGGAAGGAGGACACAAATAGCCTGGGTTGTGCAGAGGGATAAAAACCAAGTTCCCTATTTGCATCCTGCGCCTGCCTGTGCGGGTGAGGGATGTCCCCACTTTTGCTTGGCTCACAGTATAGGTGGCAGAAGAGCCAAGAATATGGATGCTAAAATCTAATTTCTGCCAAATGCGTTGTCCTTCAAACATATAGCTGACAAAATGTTCCAATACCTCAGTGACTTAAATACCTCAATGGAATGAAAATGTAAGAATATTTGTGGAATCTGCAGATTCTTCAGAAATCTAGGTTGAATCTCGTTATATGTTTCTATTTCAGATTTTTTTTCTCTCCCTGTGTCTGCACGGACTTACAAACCGCCGTGGCACTAGGACAGTCGGAGTGTGAAACCCCAGCTTGCGAAGAGCCCTACAAAATCCACAACCCCCCAGCCCAAGCCTAGCAGCGCGAACACAACTGCTTAGATGATGTTACAACAACAAAGCCAAGAAGATTTTAATTAAACTCCATTTCTTGGATGCACAGTGACTTTCATCCATAAATTTACCACCACGAAAAAGGCAGCAGGTGGAGATCAGCTTCCTCTAAGCTGAGTGCAGTTTGGCACCACCAAACCGTATTTCATGACTTTGGCAAATACCCAGAGGAACATGGTTATAAACCTACTAATAATTAATATATCCTTGTCACATATATTTGGGAGGGTGGTTTGTGGGGTTTTTTCCTTAGGAGGAAAAGATGGTAGAACTCCATAACATGTCTGAGTTTTGCACAGGAAGAAATATAGCTCAGAAAATATTTGGAAGAACAAGTCCTCATCATTTTACAATATCCACATGTATCTACAGTTTTTACAGGGCCACTGGAAGCGTATTCATCATTAGCCTTTGATAAGCGAGAAAATAATAACCCCTGTCTTTATTTGCAATAACTAGGTAAACGACTCCTGTGAAAAGCCCCAAATTTTTAAAGGGTGGCTGACAAAGGCACTTTGTGAAGCAAGAGCAGACAGCTGGCTGTGTCGGACCTGCTCTGCTCACAGACAAGCGGATTACCGACCAGCCCAAACCCA
>NW_010239404.1:21520-58372 GCF_000690775.1 Eurypyga helias
GACAAGCCTATTACCGACCAGCCAAACACCACCACATCAAGCATCTTAATGGACAGCTTCTTAGCATCACGCCAGAGGGTCTAGGATAACAAGCTTATATAAAATCTCTAGTTTTATTAAATATTAAAATATTTTAAAATATTAAACCAAAACTTTTAAAAGATTAAAGCGAAGCAAAAGTCACAAACCATTCTATTTTACTTAATTCTGTCTCAAAGCATTTTGTGACAGGAATTGCCTAGGCACTTAAGAAAAACCAAAGGATAATAACCATCACTTAATTACAGCATTAACCACAGACTTTCCCATTGGCTGGAGAGAAGATAGGGCCCAATGTTTTTTATTTCCTTGACAAATTGACGTTCCTTTTCTCTGTTTCACTGACTATCACACTCTCAGGATAAACGAGAAGGGCCAAAGACAGCAAATTCTTTGAAATTCTGCCACTAACCTGTTCCTGTGCAGTGACTTTTTTTTTCTTCCCCTTTCTCTTTCAGGGAAAATAGCATCCTTTTATTTCTGAATGTTTAGCGTGACTGATCAAACCCATGTCTGCTACATGAGGGCACAAGACAAAGAAGGCTAAAGCCTTCGCCCAAAATGAAAGCAGTACATTCAATGGCAAGTACATAGGTCACATAGGAGAGCTTTTATGGGATTATTGCATCGCTACGTGCCTCTCACAGCAGCCGTGAGCACCCAGGAGCTGACAGACTGCTCTTCATGAGAAGCACCTTCGGATTGTAATGGCACAGGGAATGGAAAGGGGAAGGGAAGGAGGAAAGGGAGAGAGTGGCAGACAAAAGATGGGAGAAACACAGGCTGCCTGTTAACACCAAGCTGAAGGGGTGAGGAAGGGAAATGCTGCTCTTTGCAGCAGAAGACAACAAGCATCCACACGGAAGAGCTGGACACAAAAAAGGAGACCTGAAAACATACAACTACTGATGCTGGGGGTGTCAGAATATTTTGAGAAAGTGTCCAAGCACTTGGACATATTAACATCACTTACAACAGCAATTCAGAATGGATTAATTATGCCTTCTTCTTTTGTGTGTGAATGTGTTAAGTTGCGTTTCCTCCTAAGTAGCTGCTGCTTGTCAAAACAGGCTCTCAGCAACGCACCCTAAAGGTTCCTCCATCACTGAAATACGCTGCGTTTTGGAGGAACCAACATATGCAAACTGGTACGAGAATAAAGATTGCGACACCAGAGCAGAACCTGAGTCCTCCACAGTTTAGGGGAACATACGGGATCAAACCAGAAGCGCCTTCACGCAGACCCAGAGCCGGGGAGAAGGCAGCTTCCCCGTGCAACACCACACCAGCCACAGACATCATCTTCCACCTGCCCTGGCCGGGCCCTGAGTAGCTTTGATTACAAACGTTGTGCTCCAAAATTGGATAAATACACCTAATCGTGGGTTTTTTGTTTGTTTGTACAGAGATAGGGAAAAAGCACATGTGAAAGATGGTAAGAGTAAAAAGTAAACAGGATCTACGGTACCTCTCAAAATAATTGCACCTTTCTTCATCTCCCGGGGTAACCATGGTAAATTACTGCTCTGTGCTCAGCACAGCAATTCGTTCACATTAGTCACTCGTGATGCTGAATTACCTTTTCACAAACAACCAGTTTGCGAACAATTAAGCTAACATAAAAATGGGATTTTTCTTCTCAGAAAGCTTTGGGATACGGCACGTTGATGACATTTTTGAAATTTTTGCAGGAATCCTTTGCTTGTGTAGCAAATCCCTATGGTCACCACTACTCACATGAAATGATACTTTATTAACATTACATCCAATAACAGAAGAAAAAACAATGCCAGATACAAGGTGGGATGACATCTTCAGTAAGGGTGGGGTGAAGCGAGACAGCAGGTCGGGTCTGTGGACACTAGAAGATGCCATCCACCCAAACAGCCCTCTCCAGAACTGCTCCCCTCTGTTTAAAAATGAACTCTCACAGAGCCAGGACTTTTCCCCTTTATTGCAAAGAAAAGCACCTGGTGAAATCGGATCCTGAGAAATTTAACACCGGGGCTCAGGAGCCTGCTCTTAACTGTGCTTTTTATTATTAAATTAAAAAAATAGTTCGAAAATCCTCACCCCCTGATATTTTTTAAAAATGCTTCCAACAAATCAGACAGAAATCAGACACATTTTGACGAGTTGGGTAGAGTCCCCCTGCACCCCGTACCCCGATGGGTGCCTGGTGCTCCCCACCGTGCAAAGCACACAGGAACACGTGCATCGCACCATCGCCAAGTGCGTCGGGCAAGAGGCCAACAGAGAGGCAGGGTACAACCTTCCTTGCGTTTCCTTACAGCAGATTTATCCTCCAGCAGAATTTTAAATACTTATATGTACTGAAAACTGATTTTTTTATCCCCACTACATGCATGCAGGAGACTGTTTATAGATCCAGAGCAACAAATTGTGCCATAATCAAACTCTGTATTTGTGCAGACACCGTATCACTGTCAGGGCATACTATTCATAACCAGAATATACTGCTTTTATGCAAACAAAGCTCTGACTTCTGTGGAAGCAACAGATATAATAAACTTCTCTGACTTTGCTGCTGCTGGGTTTCATTGTTCAACCCCATTTCCTTCATGATTTGCACACTATAGGAGAAAAGTATATGTCTTGTCACCCAAAGCAAGTTACTTCTGAGGGGCTCCTGAATTTTTTGTCCCACTCCAATTTCCTTTTTTGCATCTCACAAATGACTCTTGTAAAGCTTGGAAATCAGAAATTATATCCAGCTCCCTTCAACACCCTACATCTAAATTGGTGCAGCGCAATGTGGAAACCAAAACCCTGGTAGCAATTTGGATGGAGTTACCAGACTGAAATTACAGAGACAAAAAACACCTGTAAATTAGACACATACAGAGCATATTGTGCTTGCTATTTCTACCTTTGAAAAGTAAAGCTAAACTGCAAAAGGGTCATAAACACAAAGGCTATATCTTTTAATAAATATGCATGCAGAGGTATTTGAGAATTTAAAGCTGAAAAAAAATTATTTAGGTAATTTGCTGAAAACTAATTGTAAAAAAAAAAAAAACAAAACAAAACAAAACAAACCTTCCAAAATGGGAGAATTCTAAGAAATATGAAACAATTGATATTTCTCCTTGCAACTCTCCTGTATATTTGGAAAACTGTGTTTAATGGGTAAGGAAAATTAAGGGGATAAGGTATTTAAATGCACACTTGCCAGGGCCTATAAATCATCACAGAACCACAGAATGTTTTGGGTTGGGAGAATTGTAAAGTCCACCCAGTCCCACCCCCTGCCACAGGCAGGGACACCTTCCACTAGATCAGGTTGCTCAAAGCCCCATCCAAACTGGCTTATATATTTTCTGTGCTCAGCAAAGGCTGTGTAGATTACATTTTCTCTCATTCTTTCCCAAACAGAGAAATACCAGTTGCTTTTAAATGGATGAACATGGCTTTCCACACCCTGGTAGTAGGCAAGCAGGGGAGTAGCCTTATGGATGATCCGAGCAAGGTAACAAACATGGACTTGATCAGGAAATTCTGCAAAGCCAGTGGCCAGAACTATTTGAAAGTGCAGGCAACGTAATTCTCCTAGCTCCTGCTCCTCTATGTCCTGACACTCAATCAGCAATTTTGACTTCATATACTAAAACCAGCTCTACCTATGTAGGTCATTTTACCTTACTCATCAGGCCACTGAGCATATTTTCCTGGAAGCCCCAGCTCTGCCCACACCTCCACGCACTCCATTGGCATCTATAGCCAACTCTGAAACCTACTGACAGCTCACCTGGAGCACAGAAACCCACATGCTCAGAAGCACAAGGAGACAGCAGCAGAACAATCCATATCAGATGTTCTTCACAATTATCAGGAAGATCTCTATCAGTCTGCCGAGGAAGTACAGATGGTGCACGGTGCCCTCCAGGTCCTTCACTGGGAGGTTAATACCATGCGTAACGCACTCACGGTCCTCCCACAGACCTGCCATGTGCAAGACTTGGAGCCCTTCTTAAAACACAGCAACCTTATGTGACAAGGAGGAAGGCCACTTGAGGTCAAAAGCCACTATATCCACAAAAAACGCTATGGGCACTTGCATTTTATTACATGATTTCTTTACTTAAGGCCTCAGTGGTTAAATATGATGAAGTTTTCAAAGGAGCTGTGCTTTGCCCTGAAGGGCTGCCTGGGGTACTTGGGGTGAGCAAGCCTTCGTAAAGCCCTCTCGCAACCCACCACAGCAAAGGATAATCATCTATGCAATGTGCAGAAGTCAGAATAGAGTGGTTGGAAATTAAAAAACACTCCAAGAGATTTTTGCTTTCTATTATGTATGTCACTTCTAGCATGATGGCAAAAAACCAACAACAAACCTAATAGCTTGTTTCTACCAGCACGCAGAAGTATTTTGGACTGAAGGAACGAACAGTTGGATAGAGAAAGATGGTGCAGCTCTCAGGTACAGGTATTTAGAAAGCGTACGGTGTTTACTGCCTGCAAATAATTCAGTAATAACAGGTATACCTGGCCTTCACCTTCAACAGGTATAACTGTGGGTGTTGTCTACCTAGACTTCAGTAAAGCCTTTGACACCTTTTCCCACAACATTCTCCTGGAGAAACTGGTGGCTCATGGCTTGGATGGGTGTACTCTTTGCTGGGTAAAATCTGTCTGGGCAGCCAGGCCCAAAGCGTGGTGGTGAATGGAGTCAATTCCCGCTGTCAACCGGTCACACGAGGTGTGCCCCAGGGCGTGGTGTTGGGGACAGGGCTGTGTGGTACCTTTACCAATGACCTGGAAGGGGATGGAGTGCACCCTCAGGCAGTTTGTAGATGACACCAAGATCAGGCTGTTTCAGCACCCTGGAACCAACGATGCTCTGGGCCCTGCACTGAAAACTTCCCAAATGCACTTCAGAGGGGTGTAGGTACACGCACAACGCTGGCAGCATCTCTGGGCACTCACACATGAGCTGTGACTTGTGAAGAGCGAAGACCAGATGAATTTTCCCGAATTTCAGTTTACTGAAACCTAGTCATATGCACTGGGAAAGCCCTATAGTTAGAGCCCACACAGCACACTAATTTTTCAACACTCAGAGAAGAGGAAAAGTAATCAGTTACCCCCAAATATTTGTAGTTAATTAATTTACTATACAGATATGAATCTGTTCATGACTGGAATGGATGATGATTTGGGAAACTTGTCCTTGTTAGCAGGTTTAGTGGCAGGTCTCATTAAGATACTGCCACTCCTATGAGCATCCTTCTCACAGCCCTCGCTCACCATGGCTGCACTGCACTATTAAAGTGAATATTCAGATACTTGGGGGCAGCAGCATTTGAAAGACATCTCTTTCTGTTCATGTGCTTTTCCTCTGTCTCTCCCTTTTTAATCTTTCTCAGTGCAGAACGGTTATAACCTGATTAATTAAGCTGACCATTCCGCTGAGATTGTGTAAACTGGGTTATAAACTGAGCAATTAATAACTATTATAAATACGAATATGAATTGGCACTCTGCATTTTGGTATGAGTTGCAGGCAATCCCTCTCCTTCTTTTCTGGCCAGCGATCGGCCCTCCCGCCCCGCTGTGCTCGGCAGCGCTGGACCGTGCCCCACTCCCGTTATTTTGCAGCATCCTGACCTGAATTCCGATGGGAGAGGGAAGCACTGCCTACTCAGACTTTCAGTTCACTACCAGTATGCTGGCTGCTGTTTTCAGACTTTATGAAAAATACCTCTTCAGAGCACACACATCTTTTACATAACTGTAAAAGATGTAAGATACATCAGTATCTTACATTCTTCCTGTGTATTTTGAAAATAAAGGATACATTTACCAGTATTTATTTCCTGAGCCTGTAAATATGAATTTACCTTGCATTTCCTTGTGCATGTAGTATTTCATCCATTTACTGCAGTTCTTTCCTTACTTACTGATCAGAAAGTCCTTAGCCTAGCAAACTGACACAAGCCCAGCAGATTTACCCCAGAGACAACAATTTACCTACATTTGGATGCAATTTTGCTTCCAAATTCCTCACGGTACCCTTTAAATGATGTGCCATGTGCTGTTGAAAGACTTTTCAGAATGCTTTAATGCTGTGAAGGATTCAGATAATCCTAATTTAACATGGCCTGTCCCCTTGCAGATCCACGTTACCCTCTTGGACAGAAGCCACAGGAACACAGCATCTGTAGCAAAGAGAAGAAGTGTGCTGAATCCCCTCCAGGCCTGAAAACATGCCTTTTTTCTCTCTCTTTTTTGTTTGTTTGGTTGGTTTTTTTTGCTTTTGTGTGCAATAACAACGGAAGTGTTTTTTCTCCCACTGAATGACTAGTGTTCTACAGACCTACATCTTTGGAGATGCTGCCACCCACACAGTCCTAGCATGGGGTAACACAGAATTATAAGGATTTTATTTAATGTTTCTCAAAATAGAGAAACAGGCTGGTTATTGTGAACACGGGTGCACGTTTTTAGTAACTCGCTGAAGCTGTCACACACCCCCAAGGAAAGTGTTTCAAGATTCACATGTCGACAAGTTGCTGTGAAGAATCTCACAAGAACACATTTACAAATCTCCCTACCACAGCAAGGGAGTAATAATTAAAGATGGATGCCTCTCCACATGAAAGCAGCGTGGTGTTTGAAACAAACCCGCTCTTCGCTATCACTGCAAGTTCATCAGAACATGCTGACTTCATCTGTTTCCAGACAAGAAGAAACCACTGCTCTCGGCAAGCTGCTCTCATAGCGTTGGTACATGGGACATCCCAGAGCGGGTGGATATACAGAACCCTTCATCCCCAGCTAACAATCCCTTCAGACCCCGTTTGCGACAAAAGGGCCTTTGCACGCACGTGCACGACTGTGTGGCTCGAGCACTCGGCAGAGAGGCTGCGGATTTGAGTCCCAGGTCTTTTTAAAAACTTTATGCTTATTAAAGAAAAAAAAAAAAGTCTTTGTAGAGCTTGCTTAACAAAGAGGATGGCTGTGTTTCCACTGCCATGGATAATCCCTGCTCAATTACTTCCAATTTACTGGAATAGCAATCCAGGCAAGTGATTTCACTGAACACAATGTGACAGCACTGCAGACGCACTCTCTTTGTACAATTAAAGCACAAGAAAGACTCCTCTTATAAGTTTAATACGCGAGTCAGTTCCAATCTGGTACAACAAGACTGTTTCCACATGATATTTTTCCTCTTATACTTTGGGATAAAGAAAAAAAACCCTAACATAGGGAATTCTGGACAGTATCCTGAGGTGGTATTAAGCATCGTATCTCCAAAGTCATTAACGTTAGACTAAAATTTTCCCACCTATTAAATTAAATTGATCAAAATAATACATTATTGTTTTCCAAACTAGAAATCCATCTTAACCCACAATGCAGATAAATGTATATACCTTTCTCTATTTTTTCAAATTTACTGAAAAACTTGATACATATTGGAATCCCTCACGCTTACATACAATTCCAAAGATCACGTGCATCCCGATTTCTCACTGTTTTTACTCTTACTCCAAGTTATCTTTAAGACAGATACAAATCTAACCATATGTCATGTGGAATGCCTATACATACTCACGTTAATGTAATTAACACAACGCATAAATTGCCTGCAACCAGAGGGAGCTCTGACTCTTCTGAGAACAGACTCCGCGGATCAGACCCCCAGGACAGTGCGCTCAGTGCAACCTGGGGAACCCCTGTTTGCCCCCCAGACCCACTCCGGCAATGCCCAGCTTTGCTGGCTGACCCAGCATCCGCAGAGCTCACCCCACCCGTCCTCCATGCACAGGGGGAATTGGTTTCCACACAGAGATTTGTAGTACTTGAGCGGGTTCTGGCTGTAGAGATAAAACCTTTCTGCTGTAAACACTCTAAAGAAAATATTTTAAAGGAGCGATGGGAATATTACATGACAGTCTGTAGAAAAAGCCTTTGTTAAATAGGAAGTTTTCCGCATGACATGCAAAAAGGGACACAGTCACCCCTTACTGCCTAATAGAAAACATGATAAATTTGCGTTTGAGCCCATTTCCTAAAATATAAGTGAAGCAACTATAGCTGTTCCAAGGATGAACATCACTAAAAAGGGCCGAGCCACAGGCTCAGCTCAAATCACAGCCCAGCACTCAGTGAGCAGCTGTGGGACTACACAAAACAGAAAATCTACAGCTCGACCCCATCTGCCTGGCCAGACACCCCAGTTTACGTTTACTGGCCCACGACAAGACCTGAAACTGCCTGAAAGACTTCATTTTTTTTAAAGACTGCATGGGTGAAAATAATTAGCATAACTGTTATGAACAGAAAAAAAATTATGAAAATGAATACATGACTGCATGTAGAAAGATAAGATTCATGTGAAGTTGTGTAATCCAAATACCAAAATCATTAAACAGTTCTGCCCTCAGCAGGCAAAAGACTTAACAAAACACTCCTAATGTAACAAGAATTTTCCTAGTGGTATCAAGGCTCTCCCACCCAGAAACCAGCTCCAGTGTGCTCAGCTCACCCTTCCAGACTATTTCAGATGTGACCCGAGGGTCAGCAAACCCAGCTGCGTAACACTGCAGAAAAAAGTAACTTCTCAGTAAAAATGTTGTTGGCGGGCAAGTCCTCTGCTGCCCAGAGCCAGGCTGCTGTCACGGCAAATAACCAGAGCTGGTACATGACTGAGTTGGAGTTACCTCCAGGGAGGGAGGAAGACGAAAGCTGTGGTCCCTCAAATGACATCATACATACCTACCAAAACTACAGAAAATCGCACAGACTGTCAGGGATTGAAATGTAGGTGACATAATTGGAAGGGCAATGCAATATTAAACCTGAAAGAGAGAAATAATTTGACTTTCAAATTTTCAAAATTATTATAATTTTTTTTTCAATTGCTAATGCTTTACAATGTTAATTAAGAACATTCCTGTTGTTTGCAAAACTTTAAATGTGGTTTTATACCTATTATTGAAAAACGCACTACTTAGAGGAAAAAAAAAATTCCCAGAGTTAGTAAGAAACCCCTACCACATTCTATCACAGAGCAGCTAAGGTTGGAAAAATACCTCCAGCAATTCGCTATTCCCACCCCTGCTCCAACCAGGGTCAGCTGGAGCAGGATGCTCAGGACCGTGTCCAGTTGGGTTTGGATACCCCCAAAGACAAAGTGACTGCAACCTGGGCAACTTGTTCCAGTACTCAAGTATTCTTATTGTAAAGCAGCTTTTTTTTTTTTTTATTACATAAAGTAAGTCCACTGCCTTGGAAAAAAACTCCACACCACTGAACAGTATTTTGGGGACAAGCTAACAGGAAGCCCCTGGATAAAACTAAATTAGCTTTTTGATCAAATATGGCAGAAAAACTGACATCTGTAATTAGTTTGATGCAATGTTTTCACTGAAGGCACAAATATAAGCAGCATTTGACTGTATATAAAATGATGTAATTGGAACTGTTAAACACTTTGAGAGGGGAAGAATACTCTTCCTCTTCGGGAAGAAGAGTTTCCTTGAATGTATCAAAAGTTGAATAAGGGTGACCAACTAAAGACAGTCAGATTTTAAAACTATACCCCCAAAAGTACGTGGACTTAAATAAATATATCTGGTAATGCTTGTAACAATGAACATGTCTTTAAATAATGGCTGTTAAGCCCCTACAGGCACTAGTGCTATGTATGAACATTATTTACCCTGAGGATTTAATGCTATTGCTCACTGGTTTCAGTAAATTTAAGTACTCTGTTTTGACCTTTGAACTACTTGAACTAAAATCAGAGATTTCTTTGCTGTTTCAACTTAGCAGAGCAAGAAATATTTGTCATTTGCTATAGGTTATATACATATTCAAAGCCAAAAAAAGAAGAGAAAAAAGACTACCAGTAATGATTACAGTACCTAACATGATTACATTGGATTACGGCAATGAGTTCCATTAGAGCTTTTATGGTACAGTTAAGACCTTCTAAAAGTAAGACACATGAAAAAATAACAGCTGGAAAACAGCTGGATGCTCAAGACAAAAAGTATTGAAGCATAATAATAAATCATGAAACCTGCACGTCTGACACACTGACTTGATCAGGAAAAATGAATTGCCAAGTACAAAGTGTAATAAAGAGAGGTGCCAAGAAATAGTCATATCTGCCAGTAATAATTTGAAGTTGAAATATAATCATACACAATATATATGATAAATAACAGGAGACAAGGTCTCCAGCAACAAAGGTAAATAATGAATTTATGTGGAAGTAAGGATTTACACTGAATCTGTGAAATAAAACTAGACCCATACTTCAAATATTGTCCATTCCAGATGATGACTTTAATTTCTCAGACAAATAACTTCTAAGGTTTCCTATGTATTTTCTGGACCTGGAACCACCACATTTCCTGTCTCTGAAGTTTCAAAATAATACACAGTCTTCCAAGCCGGTGGCCACCACTAAGTTTCGAGGCAAACAATATATTTGACAATGAAATAATAAGTAAAAAAATCAGTTATTGACACTTATATAAAAAACATGCCCGTATCACAGGAAAAGGACAGTTTGTTCCCATGTTAAACCTCACAGAAGAAAGCCATGGGCAGGTTGCTATGATGACACTGCTGCTGGAGAACTACTCAGTCTGCACTATCCCACCCATTATACCAGCTGCAAACCCACACCAGATGCCCTGCATCCCCTCAGAGGAGAAAGGGATGCTGGCACAACAGCCAAGCCCCTCATCCCCTGGACCGCAGTGGATCCGTGTGCAGCAACCCATCTCTGGTTCAGGGGAAGAAGAGGGAATATGTACCCTCCTCAAGAGCTGATGGGTCCTTGTCAGAGGCCTGTGGTGCCTGACCTCTCGCAGGGGTGCCATGATGACATACAATCCAGGGAGCTTGAGCACATCATCTTTGGGAAACACAAAGCTCCTTACTGTTCCTACTGAAGGTGATATTAATCTAAAATTAAATCAGTCGGTTAATATAATAAGCTTCAGGGAGGAACCCAGACTGCTATATGTGAAACTGAGTTGCAACATGCAAAACTTTGTCCAGTATTTCAACAACGGTCAATATGTGACTGCAAAAAAATAAACTATTGCTTGGATAGATCGTGCTTTCCAGGCTGAGCTCTATACAGGTAAGTTTATCTATGATACACGGCTATGATTTTTTTCCAGTCTTCTTCTTATTACAAATACTTGGATTTCATTAGTAACTTTATAAAAACACAAAGGAAGTTTTATGTTAAACGTACAAAATTGCCTCTGTATAGAGCAGGAGTGTATCTGCGCTGAAACTGCTGCACATCTCATTCAGCTCTGGTGGTCAATCTGCTACCATAAATAATCCAGATTGTTCAAGTCCTTAAAAATTGAGACAAAATTCAATACAATATGAAAAAACAAACTGAGCTATGAGACAAATGACATGTAGGGTGGGGTGAGGCGTGCATTTTGGACAGATGGCGATGGGCATCTCTCCGGGAGAGGCAGACGGGGCTCGGCGGTGATGCTGCACACACCCTTGAGGCTGGAAACCGGCACCAGGCAAGGTGTGTGTAATTTACAGCTCGGGAGGCATCGGGATAGCAAAACAAACACCTCCGTGAGAAACAAGCCCAGCGATACAGCCCGTGTCATGCTGCTAGAGGGATCTGCAGTGAAAGCAGAGGTTGTTAGGGCATCCCGTTTGATGCAAGGGCAGAGGTGGTTAATGGAGAGTTAATCCCTCCCAGTGCCCAGATTATCCATCTAAATATGACATTAAGGATTTTGCACTGTGCCTAAAACAAGTGACCTTACCCAAGAGCCCAAGATGTGTTGTACACTGCTGGTTCCAGGGGCTGCAGCTCTGCTCCAGCCTCTAGTGAGGGGTGCAGAGGCGCAGATGGGGACCAGCACATCCCCAGAAACATCCCTGAGTGAAAAACACACTTATCAACAGACATACAGATTGAGATAAGTATACCAAAAATAATAAAAAAAATCAGTGTAACTCCAAGAAGTAAGTTTTAAGAACAGTATATGTCAAGGAAGAAGAGGTCCTATGGACATCACCAGGGCTTCTAAACTAGACTTCCATGCACATATCCAACCTGGGAAAGTCTTCTACTCAAAATCAGATTCCTGGCTGCTACTGAAGACTGGGATGTGCATCTCCGGCCATGCCTGCCTTGCTCAGACCTCACCACCGAGCTCCTGTAAACTAGGGGTCACACTGGGAAGTGCAGTACTCTTTGGGCACTCGGAAGCAGATTATATTGCTGTCATGGGTGATCTGTGATTAAAAAAAATGAACTACCCCTTACTCTGAACTCCATCAGAGGGTCTCATCTCCAATGCCAAGTCTCCAGCCCCTGTACCAATGCCATGGACAAGAAGCAGGACCCTTCAGATGTCAAATAAAGCACAACAGAGAACAAACACTTGCATAAAGCGATTTTTGTAGCTCTCACAAGCAGGCAACAGAGTGTGGTTGCCTGAGTCTCAGACATAACAACGCAGGCTTCAAAGAAAGCCATCATTAAACCCGGAGCTGGGAGTTCAGCACTGATTGAAATCTGACTAATTGGGTCTATCAGTAAACAGAGACTAGAAAGGAAAAATATTTAAGGTAAGCAAGTGTCCTAGAAAACCCCAACCTTCTAGTAAAAAATAAATTTTGGTGTGTGTTCCAGAAAGGTCTTTTTTATCTAAAATTAAAAAGAAACTGGACAGTTCAGGGCAGTTTGCAACAGGAAGGTAAGGTGCTGTGCAGGAACCTGGAGAGCCCAGAAAGTGGTTCCGTGTCACACTGCAATGGGAACAGCTCCTGGGGGTATTTGCACTTAAATGTGTTTGTTATGCAGCCTCACAAATACTTCAAAATATTTTGCAGCATTCTCCTGTAATGCAATACAACAGCACACAAAATACTGCTCATCCACACGAACCACGGTGCTTGGTCTGTTACTCAATGCCTACTGAATGGCACTTCTTGGCATCTTTTATTTGGGACTATAGGTCTTGGCCATTCCCAAGGGACCAGCATCCAGTCAGCTGCTGAGCTGCAACTCGGCACACAGAAAGGAAATTATGCCTAATCCCGGAGCCTCTGCAGCATTTAAATCAAATGGTTCTTCTCTGAAATTGGTGCAACATAACTTTTACATCACCACGCTAGTCTTTATACTTCATTATATCGAAGGGACTTATTATATTTAAAAGATTATCTCTACTGCCTTGCACTGTTCAAAGCAATAAATGGCTGCCAAGTTTGATTAATGGCCAAGAGGAACCTAAGGCATTTAATCAATCTCAAAGCTTTTTTATTGCAAATATTCTACAAAGAGCTTATTCCTATTATAAAACAAACTAAGGATCAAAAATAAAAGTAACTATTCTTCCCTCCTATGGGAAATTGCAATTATCTTCTAACACTATGCTGAATTTTCAAGGGATGTAATTTTTTTGCTCGTGTCAAGGCTTCCATAGATTTGGTATGTGAAAAAACACATATTAAAATAAATTATTGAGTGGCATGTGTGGAAAAAGATTAACATTTAACACCTGAGGTACAATTTTCAGAATTATCCATGCAAAAATGTGCATGCAATTGCAGACCACCAAGTAATTACCTGATTTGCGTACGTAATGAAACAGGAGGTCATCACTTCAGGAAGAATTTCAGTGTCATTTTGAAGGGTTTGTGCAGTGCAGAAAGGGAAAAGCTCCAAAAAGAAAGCTGGGGGGACCAAACATCTGCGTTTATCCATAGCCAAGGCAGGAGACATGCAAACGTCCCAGCAACTGCTGAAGTTGACTGCTGAAGCAACGTGGCTTATAAAATATCTTGATCTCTCATCTCCTCCAACCCAGATCTCCAGTGCATTAAATAGGGTGTGATTAACATATAAGGATGAGAAAATAATTCAATTCTGTGCCAGGAGGTGTGATGAACTGCCAGACCTACGACGTCTTTTGGAAGCCTTTCTGAACCAAACAACTGCTTGCCCCATTGGGATCAAATACAAGTTACACACCGTACTCCCAAATCCCTGGAAGTACTCTGTATGTAACAAGACATTAACCCAGACCTACTCAAGCAGAAGAATGAGAAGACAGCCCACACAGCAGCAGTCCTTACCTCACCACCATGGCCTTTAACTATTGCCATAACAACATATGGCCCAGCCAGTACCATTCGGTTAAAGCAGAATGAGGGCTATAGTCAACGGTACTTAATTTTTATTTTTGTTTATTTTTTAACATTTGGGATTAGCTGTGGACATATCTGCATTAAACATTCAAGGAAACAAAGCCCTCCCCTCAGGGAGACTTGATTTTATTTTATATTGCATTTTACTTTATTTTATTTTGTCTCCTTAAACAGGTATGTTTGAGAAGCACATACAGAAATGGTATTTCAAAAGATTTTTCTTCCCTGTTATAATTAATTCATTGCATTTCTCATAAAATATAACCAACAATGAAAAGGGGTTATTGACCAGAAGCAATTCAAGAGTTAGGCCATTAAAAATATATAAGGGAAAACTAAATGCAGCACTCATAGGTAATACTGTGTAAAAACTGACTTCCTGAAAAGTCACTTTTGGAGAAAGGAAATTTGTGCACCAATCTAATATTGCTTCACAGTGCCCACAGGGCTACGCAGTAATGGGGAGGTGTTGTACGGGAAGAGTATGGGAATAGCCATGGCCAAGTCACAGAGCCTGTCAGCAGACAGGAGCCGTTCCTGTTATTTATTATTTATTTATCTCACTCCTATAGTGAGAGTTACATGAGAACCTGTGAGTGGGCTAACTACAGACCTATGAATTTGCAAGGTGCCCAGGGCTGCCACTTGGATAAATCTCTCCATTGTTTCAGGTTACTGTCCATAGTATTTTCTTGTTAAAATACAGGAAAATGCATGCCCAAAGAAGGGCTGTGCTTCAATCAATACAAGCTAAGATGTCAATAAATTTATTTTCTGTAAGCAAGAGCAGTCCTGTCCCCACAATGAGGGCTGAGATAACAATGCTCTGTATATCTGACTGAGTTTCAGTATAAATGATGGATGTGGTATGTAAGCCTTCAAACATATCTGCAGCTGCAGTCATGTATGCATTTATTGATTCTAAAAAAATTACTCAACCTAAATTTTCCTGTGCTATTCTACGACACTGCATTTTATAGCAGTAAAGTACTGCAGGACTCCAACAAAAGTAAATCTTTATAACCGTTATTCAGACAATTACAGCTTTTCCCAGTGACACCGATGCAATAATTAAAAATTCACAGCAAAAATAAGGGTGAACAGGGCAATAAAAAAAGCCAGTGCTTCATAAAAAAAGGATGAATCAATGTAAAGCCTCTGTAACAACTACCTCTTACAAATGGGTTTTGGACAGCTATCTTTGTAAAAGATATAAGTCAATCTTTATGAGACAAAGAGAGCCATCTTCTTAAAACATCTCTGCCTTAAAGAGTCAAAGAACAATTAAGCCTAATACTGGCAGTGAACTATAGCGTATCATTAAATGCAAGGCTTTACTTAAAAAATCTTTCCATGCCTTGTTGCAGCAGACAGACTCTTAACTAATGACTTTATTGGCATAATGCAAATAATAAGTCCGCTGAAGAGGAGGCAAGTGATGGGAAATACTTGGGTATGTTTACATGAAAAACACTGTGAACCTTGAGAGGTGTAAACACACCAAAAAAGCTGAGATACCTTGCAAGTGATGGAGAAGGAGTTTATGTCAAAGTGGACTAGAGTGGCATCCCTCTGACATTCCAGCATTATCCAGGATGGTGATGCCAAGCCTGCAGCCACATTTAGGCTCAGCATCAACCAAAATTATGAGCGAGAATGCAACAACCACGATGACCCGTTACGAATGTATGTACGCTACAAACACTGGAGCAGCCTGTAAATTAAACTACTGCCATTAAAGCAGTGCCAGGCAATATCTCACAACCCACCAGCTAGGACACTGATTTTATTCCTGCATTAATGCAGGGAGCTCGGGCCATGCTGCTCAGAAAAGCACCTACGCTGGGACTGCCAGCAATGAGACATGGAGAACATACTTCTCCGGAGCTTCATTTCCATGGATAATTACCTTCGCCATTTCAAAAGTCTGTTCACTTCCTAATTTGAAAATATCTGTTTTAATCACCCTCATCAGTAATTCTTGCGATACCCTCCTTGCCAGACAAAGGAGCCCTTTTGCACCTCTCCATGAAGGAGGATTTCACACAGGCATTATGAACACACCAGTTCTCAGATTTATTTCTGGGAGGTGGACCAGGCCATCCCCAGAAGGTCCTGGAGCTGTGCACCATGCAGAGGTAGGGCTGGGTTCAGTCCTTGCTCTCTGGCAGAGAGAGGAGGGATGAAACACATAGCAGAGAAGCTCCCTTCCATTGCAGGTCTGGAGAAAAGCTGAGCCAGTGGCAGCCGGCACTCCCTGAATCGACCTTCGTTTCCCTGTTTCCATTGAGGACTGTAACCCAAAACCAGGCAGTGCCACAAAACCCCTGGGGAAGCTGCGCAGCGCAGTATGAACAGACACAAGTGAGAGCGTGGAGGCAGTGGGAGCAAACACTATTTGTGAGATTATACAGTTGTACAAGAAATATTAGAGTTTAAGAATAGAATTATATAAAATTATCAGAGTTTAAGATGACCTTCTTATGTTATTTGTGACACAAGGTCTGCTGAGACTCGATGAACGCTTCCCTTCTCATGAAAAATGACGCAGTCTGTGACCATGTCACCCTTGCGACTTGCACTTGTTTTTTCTGAGATGACGTAGAAGGAAATGCACGTCATTTTTAAAGGCGCTTTAGTTGTCAGCATTTAGGTAACAGTAAAAGATCTAACAGGGTATGTTACCCTTATTACTAAACTGAACCAAAAGCCCAGCAGTTATGGACATTACACAAGAAACACGGTCGATAGTCCTGGCTGACAATCTAAAAACACCCTGTGGCCAGGAACAAGATCTGTCTGTAAGGCATCAGACCTTGTTACGGTCACATAAAAACCAAGTTGTTGAAGATGGGATATTTGAGCATGTCTTAAAGCCATCATAAATATGGATTTCCATGAACAAATTTCCCTTTCAGACTTGGAAAAATTTGCCTTGAATAAACAAACAAACCCCACAATTTGACTATATGGGTGGCTGAAATTTTCTGATTTCAGGCAGCAAACCAGATGACTGGAAGTCCTGAAGAAACATAGGCAGAGTGAGCTGTGCACATCCAGTGAGCCCAGCACCTCTGGGCTGAACCTGCATCCCAGCAGCATCGTTGTGCATCACCCCTCAGAACCCCTCTCTACGTTTCTCCGTGCCATGTCCCACACAGAAACCTGGGAGCCCTACGAATCTGCTTTCCCCCTGCAGGTGCACAGGTGAGCACACTCAGGGAGTGGCTCCTGCCTTCACAACGCCTTGGAAAAACATGGCAGAAAATAGAAATAAGAGCTCGGCAATTCCGCGTGGACAAGAGCCACCAGTAATGAGAATTTTCCTGCCTTGTCTTATCATGGAGAGTCATTTACTGTCACATTTATAACCTGCATGTATATTCAACCTTTATATTTATTACAGTCTTGAAGTAATAACGCATCAGATGTCTTACATGAGGGAACCATTTCCCATGAAGGAAACATTGCCTTCCTGAAAAAGACTGCTCCCACGGGAGCACTCTCCTCTGAGGCTCACAAGCAGAGACTCCTCGTGCAGGTCAAGGGGGAATTCGAAGCCTGTGGTACTATCTCATCTCAGCACAGTAAAGCTGAAGAAGTGAAAATGCAGTGTTAAATATAAAGACTAATCCTAAAAAATATTTGGGCAGCAGAAACATTCTCCAAATGCTAGACTGCCCTGGGTAATTAGCAGAGTTTTGTCTGTTTAATTGCAGTCTTGGATACATATCCATGTTTTTTATGGTAAAAGTATTTTCAAACAGTAAATTTTAGAGGTCCATAATGTATGTAAAATAGCTGTGAAGCATATTAAGTCACAACTGAAGTCTTATTTCTTACACTAAGCTACCCATGCACCACAAGCACCACTCTAGTATGGAAAGGATTTATATGTCCAGGTGGCATCTAAAATGCTTTGGACTGTCCAATACGAGCCTCTCAGCTGGATCTTCTTGTTCTCTTCACATATCAATGCTCTGAACCCTTCAGTAATTTGCCTAGTTGCAATTCATATTTCATAGGCATTAAAAGTCCACAGCTGAGTGTCTTAGGCTGAGATTTTCAAGATTTCCTCTGTCATTCATTTACTGGCCTTTAATACTAATTTGCATCACCAGTGAACCTGACACCTGTCAGGAAGAACAAGCCTTTCAATCTGGAAAGGCACCATGATTTTGTTACTGACACACTTTGACTTGGGAAGAAAAAGCTATTTATTGTGATTTTTTAAAGGAATGCATAATGAGAAAAAAATCCAGGCTGAGTTTTCTCCATTAATGATGGTGGTTTAAGTGACTGGAATAGAAAATCTTTGCACTAACCATGTTTAAAAGTAATTGCAGAGAAAGGAAACGGGATTAAAACGATAGAATTTTCTGAGACTATACAAGGCAAATTGTAGGTCGCATTTGAGCGAGCTGCTCAAATCATTGAAAATTTCCCAGTCCAGAATTCCTTTTTCTGATGTTAAAGATAATACTTCAAAGCACACACATTTTATTTTAGTCCTACATGAGAAATTCAGTGAACCTTTGGAATGCATCTAAGTATAGTGTAGTTCAAAATTCACTTTTATCAGAGCACATGCAAATAAGAGCAGCATACAACTCTGGTCACGATGTAGAGTAAAAACTGGCTCTGAGACAACACGGTTCCATTCAGCCCATGTCTCGCAATGTGTCTGAAGTGTAAGAGGTATCATTAAGTATAGTGACATGAAATCAACGCCAGGATTTAACTTCTTCAGGAAGCTGAGGTTTAAAAATATACGGCATGGAAACATTAAGAAGTAATGTTGCTTGAAACAATATGGTCTATCAAGAAAGGTACTGTTGCTTTAAAATCTTGAAAGGAATAAGACATTGTATTTTAATTATAATGACCTCATTGCCATAATCAAACCTATACAGGACCAAATCCTCAAATGCAGCACTTCAGTAACTCCAATGAAATTAGTTATAAACTATGCAGATTTGATAAAGCAATTCCCCTTGATACAGCACAATATTTTAACTTTCACACTGCTAGATCCTTCCCCATTTTTGCCACTATAATATTATTTCTAAAATGAAGACTAGTCTGTCTCTATATTAGAGGCTCTGTGTCTTTCACACAGCTAAAATACAGATAGATGGGAGTAGGTTATCCCTATCTTGCATGGCCAAGGATAGTATAAACAGTGTAGCAAGAACAGAAACAGCCCATATTCCTTAGACAAGCAGAGGTTATAAATTGAAAGGGCAAAATACTCTACATTAACACAAATCTAAACACTGAATACAATTTGAAGAAGATTCAGTGTAAGCCCAGATTGGAAATTTAAGCTTGTAGCTATCCAGGTTTACCATCACATTGTGCTTTCACCTTCAGACAGACGATATCTTAATGCCAACGCAAACGCCTGGCTGATTTAGTCCTTCCATCTGATAATCTGTTTCACACTTCCGACACCTTTCTGTGTCGAAGAGGATGCCTTAATTTCTTTTAATATCTGCCTAATAAATTTGACTCCTCGCTGTCAAACTTCTCTTTCTCCTTTCATAGATTCTCAAAGTATGATGCTCTCAAGGGCTGATATTCTATGTTCTCTTTCTCTCAGATTTCTAACTTCATTCCAAAAAGACAACAAGTCACGGGTTTATGGAGGATACATGGAGGATATGCAGCAATAAGCTTTTGTTCTTCAATGCCACATACTACAGAAGCATTAAATAAATATATACATTACATATTCACAACAGAAAATCCTGTTTTAAGGTTTAAATAAGTGAACAATATCTTGAATACCAACAATGGCTTATTGCAAATTCTAATTCTTAACTGGTGATAGGAGATTAATAATACCTTTCAATGAAGGACAATAATTTATTGAATATATCCAAACCACCATTTATTTAAAGGACATTATTTCAAGAGCAAGTAAATCAGTAGTTAGTGGCTTAATCAATAATCAAAGGACAGTCAGATTTTATTTTTAATAATTAACACTTGGCCAACACACTAGCTTTTAAAACTTGTGGTTTATACCGAGGGAGTTAGGCAGACTGCCAGAGGAGCTGTATGTCTTGTTCATAATTACATCATTACTGTCACCAGCACGGTATGTAGAGAGGGACCTGCACAGTCCTGCCCAGCCACGTGTGTCAGTGCCGTAACCCCACCTAAGGTGTTGCTCCATGCTCCTGGGTCTGAGCCCTCCCCTCACTACAACAGGGCACCGCTGAAACCTGCCGCGGAGAAACTCAGCCCGGAAGCTTCTCACACAGCAACTGGCTTTTATTGTTCTTCATGACTATTCTCTATAATTTAAAGACAGAGCACAGGGAGCATGAGCTGCTGCCCAGCTCCGACAGCAAACAGGCAAAATCTTTGTCAAAAAAACCCTAAAAATCAAAATATTTGTCAGAAACCAGATTTAGTTATTTGCTACGTATAGAAAAACTTGTACAATACTGATTACCACCATTTATTCTGTTCATTCCCCCACCCCAGCACAAGATGAAGAAGAGAGCAAGTGCAGAAGTGAAGGAAAACCTGGAGTGCTGCGGTTGGGCTGACGCGGTGGCTCTGATGGGAGCCAACATCCCAATTTCATCTGTCATTTACAAAACCCGTTTGTAAAAACAGCTCGGATGGTTTTCAACTCCAAGTAGAGTTCCTTGATCAATAGAGCTTCCAAGGAATACTAAACACTTCTTGGAGTGAGAAAGAGAATTTAGATTAACCTTCAAAATTACATTTTGCCAGTGACAGGCAATGTAAGGCCAGTTCCTCTTTGCAGCATTTCAGCAAATATTTGCCCTTTTTATATATGTAGTTAGATTGCTTTAATAAGACTAGCTTGCTCCTTACAGCACAACCGATCCATACTTATTATTTTTCCAATGAAATACAATTTTTTTTCTCACCACTGTGCAACCACAGGCAATTCCTCACACCTTATTTTTCAAAATAATATTTAGCTTGCACCAGTGTTTTATTTTTTAACAGAGTAGGAATAAAAAACCTGAATCTTACCAAAACAAGCTATAAAAACTAACATGAAAAAGCGACAGAAAAGGAGCGAGGTTTCAACCTAATGAAGAAAACCCACTTTGTCTACATCTCTGTATATTGGAGTTCTTTCAGAATAAAACTCTGGGTTTGTAGGAGGGAAACCAGTTGCAAAGCCATTCGAGGATTGTTTAATTGTACTTCGATAGCACTAACTGCAACCTCTTAAATATGGGGATATCATGATTTTTGAATGGCACTGCAGCTATGGGATTTGTGCACGTAGGTCATCACGCGTGGGTCTGGAAGACAAAACCTCACAGCACGTGCTGCCTTGTACATCGTCCCACCTGAGATGGACAGCTTGGAGTTAAACCCCTATCTCACTGCAACTTCAGAATGAATTCATTTTACAGTCATTTTACACTGCATCTTTACCTAAAAATCAACTATCATTGCTTTTTCTAAGCGAAAGAAGCTCAAAACCCTCACAAACACAAGCTACCCCATCCATGGACAATCACCCAACGCTTGGAGCTGCTCTGAGAGCCAGGTCCGATGGCAGCGACTGTGCTAGTGCAATAGTACGGGGTATGAAACCATCAAGTTTTCATTCCTGTTTTCAACTCCAACAGCTGCTACCACGGCTGGAGAGGCAGGTGCTGATGCATGAACGATATTACTGCTAAAGGAACAGGCCATTTGGTGATCACTTTTCTCACTACAATACCGTATCAAAAATACTTTTAAATTTCCTAAAGTGTTCAGCTGGGAAAGGAAGTTAAACAAAGAACAATATATTTTGGGACAGAAGAGGAGAGAAATAAATGTTTTCCTTGCTCGCTTTCATTCCACTACGTTTCTTCCAAAGCCGCAATTCATTTGGGGCACATGTGGAAACGAGGGAACTGCTTTACTTGATGCCAGGCCGGCTGGCAACAGCACGGCCGCGCTCCTGGGTGCTTTGGGAGCCAGAAAGCTGGCTCCCGAGGGATGCAAACCAGAGGTACCAGGAGCTGCAGTGTTCCCCTGGGCTTCAGTCCCCAAGAACATGACGGCCATGCCCGGGGCTCGCTCCAGCCGGCAGCGCCATGCGGAGAGCCGTGCTGGTGCCGGCACCAAAGCGATGTTCCTGTGGCTTCACCCACGCTGCCCTGCCCAGCACCACGCCAGCACCGAGCCTCCCTAGCCAACGTGGCGGGGACAGCACGCAGAAAGGTACCCGCACCATCCATGCATCTGAGAGCAAATAGAGTTTGGATGATGTTTTGCTTTGTTCTGGCAACAGATTTAGAAATACTTTTGCAAAAGGAATGGTGTATTATAAAGATTAAAAAATGAGGAAAGGAGAGCCAGCACTGCAGCATATCTCAGTGAGGCTCTGAGCACTCTGACAATCACAGGTCAAATACTAGCCTTGTAGGAGAAAACAAACGTATATAAAAGCTCAGTGACACATTTAGCTTTTAGAGATTTGGGGGGTTATTTATTAGATATCTCTGTTCTTGCTTGCACCGACTTCATCCGGTAAAGGTCTCCCTGCTGTGTATCTCTACGGGCAAACACGCAAACCAAATGTCTCCCTGTGTGTTACCCAGGTCTGTAACTAGACCAAACCCAGCAGCAGTAGGAATGGCAGGAGCAGGTTTTGCCTAGAAATGGTAATGCCTAATGATGAAAAAGCCAACAGATGGGATGATGAAAGCCACGAGGTTGACTTGGGCTTCCTTTTGCTGGCAGCAAAAAAAGGAGGGAGGGAACATCATCACTAGTCATGGGGGTAACTTGATGAAAGCCATGAGGTTGACTGACTTGGGCTTCCTTTTGCTGGCAGCAAAAAAAGGAGGGAGGGAACATCATCACTAGTCATGGGGGTAACTTGATTTTCATCATCTGCAGTCATAAAAGGGAAAATCTCTCTAGTCCATTTCTGAAGCCTGACATCCTACCCCAGCTATCAAAAGCTGCTGCCTGAGAGCCCCACAGGGACCAAGGGCTCGTGTACCGCTGGGATGGGCATAGGACTTCTGCTCCTACAGCTTCTGCATACAATACTGCATATGAATCCTTTGGTTTCTTCCTTGGTTTCTTTTACTCACACTGGAACAAGTATGGATAAGGTGTTTGCCTACCTTATGACAGAAGGCATTGGTTAAACATGCTCATAAATTAGGAGCTCTGCTTTCCCCAATAATGAAAACTCAAATACATCTCTTTCACATGCCTTTATTATTATTCTAGTGGAGGGTGTCCCTGCCCATGGCAGTGGGGTTGGAAGTAGATGACCTTTAAGGTCCCTTCCAACCCAAACTATTCCATGATTAAAACAACAACAGCAACAACAAAAAAGCTAGGAAAAGGATTAAAATAAAAAATAATCATGCTTTAAGCAAAAGAGAAAATAAAAAAATGCAGAGAAAAGAAAAATTTCTGGTAAAACATACAAAAACATTCATTAGTTGAGGAAAAAAATCCCTTTCAGAAAGGTGGTCTGTGTGTGCTTTTTGGACCTGAATTTCTGCAGATTAAAACTCAACACATCATTACAGCCAGGTAGCTGCAGACCTCCTTGCTGGGCCATTAATGTTGAAGCAAAAGCTTATTTAACAGCATGCTGGAAAAAGAAGAACCAACGCAACTAACTAGCGTGAGAAAGCTGGTGATGTTTAGGACCTTCCACCAAGAAAACAGAGTATCCAAACGTAACTATGGAAAGGGTTGTAGAAAGTGTAGGACAGTTTTAAATTATTTGTGTTTCTCTGTTGGGGAAATTAAACAAAACCAAGGGGTTTTGTTTGTTTGTTTTGGGGTTTTGTTTTGTTTGTTTTAAATGTTTCAACCTAGCTCTCCCAGGGCATACTCTCCCTTTTCTGTTGCTGATGTCCCAGTGCAGCACCATCCCAGGGTGGTGAGGGTCCCGTGCGGCCCCCAGACTCCCGCAGCCAGCGCGTGCCCCTGCTCTGCGCCCCAGCAGCGCCGTTGCGAGTTAATGGAGTTGCTACTGCACGATAACCAAACACCATTAATATGTCTAAGCTCAAGTTCTCGGGATCAGAAGTTACCGTCTCCCATGGAAACGGGAGCTGGCAGTAACGAGAGAAGTCACGGCATCGCCGAGGCAATTAGAGGCAATCTAACAGCATTCATGATTTAAGCACTTGCTGGTAAGTGCAACGCACACACAAACTTTCCACCACTGCCTGCAACACAAAAGGTATTTACCCTGTGGAGAGCAAATAATGTTTGCACTCCTGCCTTCCTTGCAAGCAGCTAAATACACATATTTGTATATAATCAATGTCCCTGTGACGTTCCTTTTAGGTGGTGGGAGGGGAGGGTCTAGCGCAGAGCCTTGCTGCAGTCCGACCCCCCTCCTTTCCAGAAATTTGCCCGCTCTATGGTTATTAAATGAGCAACTCGTTGGCATGGCTGGATCTTGAGGAACTAAAGAGCATGGCAACAAAAAAGGTAAGTCTAAGTGTCCTGTAGCCACCTTCCATGGCCACCCAGAGGGTGCTGCTCAGCCCAGCCCTTTGGGTTGCTCCCTCCCCATATCCTGCCATGGGCAGGACACAGCCCACCCACCCACAGTGCCCCCCATGGACACTGCATGGACTCTGCTGTTAGCTCTGCTCAAGGCATCTCCTTCCTGCCTTGGGATCCCTGTGAGCAATCAATTCATCCCTGCGCCTCTCCTTTCCCCGCATCCCTAGCATATCCTTGTCTTTTATTTGTGCTGAAACCCTCCTGGAACAAGGACCCTGTTGTAGCATTCCCTTAGATTTTCCCTAGGACAAGGATCCCTAATTTCAGAGGCTTATCCTGCACACTCTTAGGTCACCTCCACCTGCATCCCACCAAACCCTGACCACAAACATTTCCAGCTGCCTTAGTTCCACTGTTGGTTATGGAAGTTGACAGTCCCAGAGCAATAATGTAATGTTGACACAAGATGACTCAACTTCAGAGAGTTTTAAAACATAGTAATACTGGCAAGTTACAAGATGCTGAATTTCTGCCCTTCATCTTGGTCGTACAAGTGACGCCACAGGAAGAAATCAGCTTTGGTACCCAGAGGTTACTGTTAGAAAACATCACCAGTTCAACTTGAAAGGATCTAGAAATGCCTAACAGCAGCACAGCAAACCTTAAGAGAAAAAAGTCTCACATAAAGCAAAGATGCCCAATTACAAACTTATTTTTTTATATAATACTTAAAAGCTAAACAGAGCTCACACTGAGAGGAGGAAGATAACACAAGACATTTTTGTTGTCGTCTCAATAATGATTAGGCAATACATGAAAACCTGGATCAAAGTAGGAGATACGAAAAATAAGACTGACAGAAAACTGATCCAAACAATGTTAATAATCTGAAAAGCTCTGGGAAATCTACTAATCTTGCTTGTTAAGAAAAGGGAAAAGATGCAATGATAGTGTGAAAAGAGCATTGTGCCAGCCAAAACCCTTATCTCGGGGTCCGCATCACGCCTGCCCATGCACAACGCTCCCACCAGCACCCTGCTGCAGCCCTGCTGGAAACAGGCAACACCTCAAATCCAAAAGGATCAGATGGATGAAAGTCTGGAAAGACAAAAACTATTTTAAAAACTCGCTCTTAAAATAAACCACTCTCTGAGCATGCTCCTATTCCAGCCAGCTGAAAAAGACAAAGACTGTGGCTGTCTCACAGCATGTTTCACCATCTGAATTCACACTCGCTGCGAACACCATGTGACGGGAAAAGACAAAAGTCACAAGAGGCAGAGAGCTAAGATGGAGGGAGGAAAAACAGTATTTCCTACCACTACAAAAACCATTCGGTCACACTCCGAGCTTCGCGGCGCATGCTTTTCACAAGGGTGCATGTCTGCATTTTGGCTTCTGAGTTCTGATACAGATGTACTTGGTGAAAACTATCCGCAACTCTGCACAGTAAAAGGTGTAACTATAATGCATATCTTTGTGCTTTGTGTAAATAGAAACCAGCTATATAAGCAAAAAGCTGTCTTTTAAACTCCTACAGTTTCACCGCCTGCAATGCAGGTGAAGATAGACATTGTCTTGCACATTTTATTTTTGCAGCTTTCTGACTTGTAAGCAATGAATGGAAAAAAGAGAAAAATACCTGAACTGAAATTCAGTGCAGGCCTGGTTTAAAAGCAGCACTGCATCACAGACTGGTTGAGATGGAAAAGACCTCTTGGAGTTCATCTAGTCCAACGCCCTGTGCACACAGGGCCACCCAGAGCCAGTGGCCCAGGACGACATCCAGACAGCTTTTTAGTATCTCTAAAGATGGAGACTCCACCACCTCCCTGGGCAACCTGCCCAAGTGTTCCGTCACTGTCATGGCAAAAATACGTTCCCTGATGCCTAGAGGGACCTTCCTGCATGCCAGCACATGCCTGTGGTCTCTTGGTCCTGGCACTGGGCACCACTGAGCAGAGCCTGGCCCCGTCCCCACAGGTGTACATGCGTACATGGATGCGATACCCCTGAGCCCTCTCTGCTCCAGGCAGAGCAGCCCCAGCTCCCCTAGCCTCTCCTCATGGGAGAGATGCTCCAGTCCCATCAGTATCTTGGTAGCCCTTTGCTGGACTCTCCAGTATGTCCATGTCTCACTTGTACTGGGGAGCCCAGAACTGGACCAAGAACTAGTGCTAGTTCCCTAGTGTGTTCACAAGGTTATACAAGTACAGCTAGTCACTCAAAATTGTTACTCTAATTTCTGAACTGTTTTGCAAATGACAGTCAATGCAGCCTTTCTGCTACTGTGAAACATGACATTTTCTTTTCCTGGCCAAAATAAATTCAGGAAGAAGTTGAATTCTCACGGCAGGAATTCTCAACATTCCCATCCAATGAGTCATTGATGGAGAGTCCTTACAACAGCCCCATCCACACCCAAGGAAGATGCTGCACAAAGATAGAGGGTGAGAAGCAGTTGAACAGAATCGCAACATTTTAGAGTGGAGATCTGATTATAGGAAAATGCCCAAAGTTGATAAACTTAGCAGAAACCTAATAAAGAACAAATTATTTAAAAAAAAAAATCCTCTCCAGATTCAGTTGTGAATTATAGAAGAGGCTGTAAAAATATCTGGTGGTACTTGTTTCACAGATTTCACAATTAAGTACAAGACCCATTTCAGGACTGAAATGCCTAAAAATTAGACACTTCAACACGCAGTTTTGCAGAACATAGCCTACGGGACAGTTGTGTTACACAGCTGGACACTGCTGCGTTAGACACCACACGCAATCCCTAACTGTATCTTTCCACAAAATTCACTTTTTGCCTTAATACAGCTCTGTCTTCCTTTCTTGTTCATGATAAAAAGCTCATCCTCCTTTAGGACTGTCACGGTATGCTCTGTTACAGCTCATTGCAGCAAAATGAATGCTTTTCTCATCAAGGGTCTAGAAGTAAGCTTGGGTGCACGCTTTGATAAGCAAAACCAGCTGTTAACTGCAATACGTAATGCTAAGCAGGAAAATTTTAACTCCCCTATCCTTTTTCCATGTCACACGCATCTTTTGAAGAAGAGAAAGAAAAGCGCCATTTATTCATATGGTGAGAGAAGTAATTTGATTCCCAAACCACTGCAAACCAAGCTCATCTCAGAGTCTCTCAGAACAACGTGGTAATATCTCCAAATGAAATTTTGCCCCCATGTTGCAATTAAAGCTAAGCAAGTGCACAAATATCTTGTTTTTACATACACAGAACATATTAACAGTCAATAATAAAACTGTCCCTTTTTTTCAGGTTTGCAAATGTGTCTGAGGACCCTTCAACATTGCCACAACCCACGTATTTAGAGGGAGGTAATATGGTTTAAAAATGCTAGCAAATTCAAATGGCAGTGTTTAAAAACATATTATACAAAAATAAACAAGTGTGTAGGTGGTGAATTTGGGATGCCAAACCCCCAAACTGCAACGTACATCTATCTCTTCCTCCACCTTGTGTCATGCTGTCAGCAGATGCCTAGTGATGAGCATCTCTCTTCTCTCCCACTCTCCTGCTCCTTCTCCTCTCTCCGCTCACAGAAAGCCCAAGGACGTGAATATATTGATTTGAGTTTGTTTAGGAACTGGCACACACATTTCACTTTACAATGCTTAGCGTGTGGGCATCTGACTTAGCTGTAGTTATACAGTGAGGCAGGACTTTCCTGAACAGAAATTACATTTACTCATATCTGTGGGTGTATCCATATCATTATTTTATGTTTTGGACTTATTCTCCCTAATCTAAATCACCTAAATTGCCATAGTTACCTTGACATCAGAGAAACTGTATCAAGTTGCCTTAGAGTTTGCTCTTCATTTATTCACCCAATGTTCCTCGTTCAATGCAATCACCTCAGACTGAGCATCTGTGGTGAATGTTTGTGCATGTCAAAAGCTACTACCTTAAATAAAAATACACTGAGCTTCAGACATTCAAGTATTACTTTAGAAATTAATCCAAGAAAATATGAAGTCTGAAAATATAAAGTTCACTAAGGCTATACAATATGAAGAGTCTGCTTTTGAGCTCAGGAGACAATTCGTTGAATCTGTTCTCTTTAATTCTGATACAAGTCAAAACTTTCACTTCTATTACCAAAATTCCCTATCATCGTTTGTACAAAAGAAATGGAAAATTCAGGTGGCAGGGGAAACGAGAATAAATTTCAGTAAGTTTGAAGTAAGAGAAGAGCTAGTCTCACTGCTGCAAATTTTTGTTGCGTAGAGTACATTTAGTGGCAAGATTAAAAATGACACCTAAAGTGCCTAAAGAAAAAGAATTTAAGAAGTGCTACTCAACAATATTGACTTAATTCTCATTGAAATAAGACATAAAAGTCACTCAGACAATTCTTAGAAAAAGGCATCTGTCTTCATCTTTAGGCACTCTGAAAGAACTTAAATCTGGGCCCCTACTACTTTATGCAGGACCACAGAAAGGAAAACCAGTGAGAACTGGGGCTTAAACAGCTATAGGTCAAAGGCTATAAAAATCAATCTTCATTTATAGAAGGACATTCATACTACCAGGTGCTCACAAATCTCATTTTGGTATTAATGCACAGAATGAGTGAAACTCAGAAAAATGCAAGAGGGAACTGAGAGATCTGCTTTCCTACTCAAAACCAAACCCAACCATACTGGGGCACTGAAAGATGGACCAACCCTCTGAAAGCCTTTCATGACTGAGCTCCTACAGTCTCCTCAATAACTTATTGCAGTTTTTCTTCCTATTCTTGTCTTGCTTCATATTTCTACTGACAGTAACTCTGAGAAGCATTTCCTATCTCTGCTGACACCAGCTGGAGCTCTCCTGCTGCCCATAGAAAGGTCTGCCCTCTTCCAGCAAGGCAGACCACTCAACAACGTCTTCTGGGCATTTCTTGGGGAAACAAAAGCACTGTGAATTTCACCAAGAGAAGCATCAACATATAATCTCAGTTGATAAAACATGACACAAATGTTGTGACTGAGGATGAGCAGGCTTGGTCATCAGCATGAAAATGAAATTAAACAATTTGTTGGAAATACAGATTAGGACCATTGAATATGTTGGAAGGGACCTCTGAAGGCCGTCTAGTCCAACCTCCCCTTCATATACAAACAATGCCCGTAACAACGAGACTTATTTCTATGTGAAAGTGAAGGCAGAAAGGAGAGAATGGAGGGCACCACTGGCCATCACCCCTCATCTATGAAGGGAAGAGTAGCTGAAGAGCCCTGAGAAGCCGGAGTCATGGCTGGTGCTCTGACCCTGGTTACCAAACAAGTCCAGAACTGATCAGACAGGCCAGCAGACCCGTGGCTATCTCCTGCTCACCAGAGAGGCAGGAGGGGTGTCACAAACCTCCTGGGAAAACTGCACCAGAACTACAGCAATAACCCAGTGATACACGATTTCATCACTGTCAATGTTACCTTCTTGATCATCAGAGGAAGGAAAGCTGTTGAAGCAGAAATTTCAGACAGCCAGAAGAACTATTCAGTTCTTTCATATGTGAAGAAAATTACTGGTCTGCATTAATGCTGTATCACTTTACTTGTTTTCTCTTGAAGAAGGCAGGAAAAAGTTTGGCATTTTTTGTTGTGTAGTGCACACACATTACACTGCTCTTGTGCATTCACAGTAAGGATGACGGGGGGAGGGAGAACTCTTACATTCTTTTTTCTCTGAAGACTTAAAAAACATGGGTTTCTAATCTAAGTAACAAAGACTTTCACTGCTTATAAAATCAGATGACAGGATCCTGTCCCCTGTGATTTCTTCGGCATCAAGATTTCACCATCTTAAACTTCAGAAAGGGAGACAACTTTGATTATGGAATACTGATTTTCTAACACTGTCATAAGCCTACAACAGAAAGGAATTAATTCATGAACATAAACACATTTGGGTTTATACAACAGAAAAACCATTTAAGAATCAGTAAAATAAGTACGTATCGATGATCCTTTATTTTAACTATGACAATTTAAAATACTAAAAGGGAAAAATAAGTTTACATATGAATATTGTAAAAGCAAAATCATCACAGTGACTTCCCATCTCCTGGAGGTGGAAGTCAAAACACTCCAGATTTTCAAACCGCTGATTTGATTAAAAATACATTACAGCTTTGTAACTATAACGAGGAAACAACCTTGAAGTTATAGTATCAGTTCTACAGCTCCTTGTCCTAGATTGCACACAGTCTATCCAGTCACATTTTCTTTTTATTTGATTGGAAATAGGCATTTCTGCAGCATCACCTTCATGTCGCTCACTTCCAACACAGCTGCTGTGTCCTGGGGAGAAGCGACAGCTCAAGAGAGCTGAAAATACACTTTTTATGGTGATGGAAGTCTAGTATGTCTGTTCTTGGACTTGTAGAATACCATCTACAATCACTTTCCAACAATATCTAGAAGAAAGATTTTTTTTCAAATGACAAAAGTGCTGCAACAAAGTGCATTTCTCATGGTGTAAAGAAGTCCACGTATCATCAAACACTTTGATGGTGAGGGTGAGGAAATTATTTTTCGATTCGCTAAACAGTAGAGTATTTCAGTTACTCACAATTGTTAGAAAAGCAACCTCAAAGAAGCAAGAAAGGTTTTCAAATGAGGCAAGAAAAGACAAATTATACAGGGATACTTTGAAGATGTATTACATTCAGTGTGTCTTACTTTAATTACTAACACCAATCATCCCTTTTAATAAAAGGTCAGCTGCTTTATTTGTCAAGAACACTGACTTAAATAATTTTAAATGTAAGAAGCAATAATCGCATTTTCTGCTAATGATTCCTTGTGCATATTACTTGTCATTAGTTCTAATGAGAAAGCTTTAAATACAAATATTTGTAAAGGATATTGCAAAAAAATAAACAAGATGCTGTAGCAAGATTTTTCATCAGCCAATAGCTCTCCTGGCACAGTAATACACACACGTAGCATGTCTTGGGAAATCATAGCCACATTTTTGCCCAGGCAGGTGGGGCGGGTGCACACCAGAGCAGCACCCCAGGCACGCGTGTAACCCCAAAACTGCGACCAGGTCAGTTCCTGCTGGCAGGTAACGAAGCGTGGGATTGTGCCACAACCGGTCCCCATGGCAAATCTCCCCCTGACACCACATCAGGCATCTGAGCAGGGGGGGTTTTATCTGGGGCTATTTGGTCCAAACTGGAATTTGAAGTTGATTTTTAATTGTGAATTAGCATTTAAGGGCCCTAATTTGTACAAGAAGGTTTTTAGGTTCAAGCAGTCATTTTTTTCTGGTTTTACAACTAGGCACAGCATTGTAGGAAACTTTTAATTTCACCTTTGATATCTTAATGACAATGGTAGCTGTGACAAATCAGCATGCATTTTTTTCTCCACGTGAACCAGCACGCAGACTCTTTTTCTCCCTGGCACCTCTGCATGGTGCAAAATGCTACTGGATCTTGCTTCAGTTCATTTTCTGAAACCATCAAGAGCACACCATAATTTTCCCTCAGTGCTCCAGAATACGTTAGTATGAAGAACACTGAGTAATTGCCATGTGCAATTTAAAGCTTGGCCAACGGATAAATAGAAATCTTAACACGCTGTATACATTTCCAACATTCATCCAGAGGAAGGAGCAGAGATTTCTCTAACTTTTATGCTTTGTATAATACTTGATTGTTACCATCCGTTGGAAATTAACATAATACCACAGATAACAAGTTCTTGCAAACCGATTTAGAGGTCTAAAGCAATATAATTGATTAATGTTTAAAAAAAAAAGTTAGGCTTCAAGGATTCATGAGAAAAGACTGCAGAATGCAGATTTACATTTCAGACACACATTCATTCTTTCAGGAAAGTACTGAACACAACATTTATATTCATTTTGTGGTACTAGCAGTGCTGATTGATGTGAACCCATTCATATTTAGATAACCTATGAATCAACAAAATTAAAATCCTCGTATTAAGAAGAAGAAAGGAAGAAAGAGAAGGAGAACATACCAACTTAATCGTTTTAAAACCATTAGCGACACTTACGTATACGAAGCTCTTTCCCAGCTTTCCTTTTGCATGGACGCTGAACCCCACCACGCACCAGCCCACATAACCACCCCCTCAGGCAGGGGCACAGACCAACACAGTCAGTCCAGGCAAAGGGGTCCCCGCTTCACCCCCCACGGGGGCGCAGCACGGGGGCGCGCTCACCCTGCAGACTGCCATGCCCCACGGACCATGGGCTTGTGCTGTGGAACACCCTGCCATGGCCAGCTAAGATCTACTGCATCCACATGCTGGCCTTGAGAAAAAAAGCAAAATACCACCCCCCCCAGAAACACAGGTACATGAAAGCATGTTCACGCAGGTCTAGATGGAGCTTGCAGTAAGAGGAAAAATTGAGTGATTTAGAAGGATGAGATAAAAAGAGAACCTAACATAAAATATTTACTAGAGGTCGGATTTTGTAGAGGTACTGGAGTAGGCCCAACTTTTGCAGCCCAGCCTGGATTTAGAAATCATTTAATGTTGTTATGTAAATTTAGTAACATGCTACTTATTGAAACATATATCAAAAAGGCCCCTATAAGAAAACATCTTCAAGTTTTCACACACATTTCTAAGGTTTCCGCAAATATTTCATTCATTCTCCTGGCTCCCGCGGGCTGGGCTCTCTGCCCTTGCTGTCACGGGAATCCCAGCGCCAGAGCAGGGAAGTTAGAAGTTGTTGCTTCTACCATAAATAATGTCAGTTTGGTGAAAACTGAGAATGTGCACTCGACGAAGGTGCTGCTGCCCCTCAATTCATGGGAAGGGAAAGCATCCTAAGGGAGCTGTAGAAAACGGGCCCTCATGCACAAGTACCAACAGAAAACCTCCTTTTCTAGGTAACGGGAAAAACAGGAGATTCTCAGCCCATGGAAAGTGAGAGGCATGCTCTCAAAAGTCAGAATTTCAGATTAAGGCAAACTGCTTCTTTTTGGGATACCTGGGGCAGAAATTTATTCCTTTTCACATGTGAGAGCAGCAGATCATGAACCAAACCATCCATCGCCATGGAGAAATGAGAATGATTGCACAGTCCTTAAAAGGCTCTTACAGGTGACAATTTAATGCAACCGGCTGACTAAAATAAGCAGCCCTGCTTCTTTCAGACTGCAGACAGCCTCATAAATTACCTGTGTGTCAAAACGCTGCCTTACCGTACCTAGGCATGGAAAAGGAACTTATATGCTGTCCATCTTCCCTGTGCAATAGATTTAGGAGACCTACGGAGAGGATCCTCTCTCTGATGACGGTTCAGTTCAGATCAGCCGCAGGTAAACAAATTGCCATCACAGGATGTCGGTGAAAAATGGGTTATGTAGCTCTGGAGATGGAAACCTGAAACTGCACTCCTAGCCACTTGGGATTCTCTGCAAACAGCCCCCTCCCTCTGCCCCAGCCCTGTCACTTCTCCCAGCCAAGGATGCTGGCCGGAGGTGCCTCTGCTCCCAGCATCGGAGTGCCTTCCCATCGACAGCTCCAGCTATTGACTTGATTATTTTTTTATATACTGCTGGGAAACTGAAGCAGACGCTTATGGATTGCCAAGGTCAAGGGAGGCTAAAAGCCTTGGGGGAGATCAAGCTGGAGGTCCAGCCCTCCCCCTGGACGGGAATCGATTTGCTGAAGCATGCTGCTCTAGTGCAAAGTCACTGCTGGGCCAAGTCCAGAAAATCCCTCATCCCTAAAACTGGAACTGTGCAAAGAGGCAAGGCGTGTGGTTTACTTCGTATTTCATCGTCTGAAGGCTTTTTCAAAGATATACTTGATTCAAATAGGAGCATTATGTTCCAATCATGGATTTATCAAGAGTACCACAAATGTAACTGTAAAGACAATCAAGCTGTGGCTGGCAGAAATCAGGGTATCATGACTACTATGAATATTTCTCTCTAGGATTAATTTGTATTATCATTTTGAACTCTTTTTATATAGCTAGTATTGATTTGCAGGAGCTGCTTGCATTTTAAATCACAACCATGTGCTTTTCATTTACGGTTTGATGTACTTTATTACAAAGGTGCAATGTTAATGTTTTCCCATTTTCACAGGAAATAAGCTATCGCACAAGATCTTTTCTAAGTTTTCTACCCCAAGTCCTGCCTGCCAGGGGACAGCACGATTTAAACAGACTCATTATGAACTGACTTTTAAAAGCAACAGGCATGGTTCAAGCCAGTCTGCACCATCAGGCTGTACCATAAAGAACCACTGCAAGTGCCCACCCGTTTGAATCACTTCACTGTTTAACGACATAATTCATGAAACTTAAGCAGAACTAGACATCAGTACTGGGATTCAGCACATGAGACATTGTTTAAATGGGAGGTAGGGCTGTAGGGTGAAAGAGCAATGCGTTTTTAAGTCCTCTAAATATTACTTTTGGAAAAAAAGCTATCTAGAGGAATTAAAACAAGGCTTGAAATAGGGTAATACCCTCATCCACCAGTACTTTGTCAACCTTTTCATTAATGAGAAAAAACTAATAGTTATTCCATCAGCATCAAGGGGGTGCTATAAGGAATCATTCACCACTGTACTTAACATCTATGTGTTTTGAGCTTACAGAGTAAGAGGTGCTAAATCTATCATGTGGGTTTGCAGCCGAAGCCTTGATCTCCCAAGACTGAGAGCTGAGCATTTCACTGCCCACGGCTGAGAAGACAGCAGTGGCCAGGACCCTGCACACAGGCTGGCTCTGCTACCACGTGTACCTTCAGGGCAGGAGCTGTGGGAATGATGCTGAGAGCAGTGGATAGATGAGAGACTATCCTGGAGGCTGCTTCCCAACAGCTCTGATCCCGACTTAGGAGAGCACGCAGCATCAAACGCTTATAAACCTTTTACTCTTCCTGCCTTCCCTGTATATGAAGCACTTTACATACAAAGATTCTTTTTAACCAGTGTCATCACTGAAGCATACAGCCACATTTCATCCTCTTCAAAGTCAAAGTGAGACTGAAGTGAAAGAAAACCATTTCAGCATCTTTTAGGCGATCCAAGCAGGCTATAAAAACCCTGAACAAATTGCTATCAATTCTGTGATTTAAACGTTTCCACAACGTGTCTCTGTTGGGAGGGAATTTTGTCACCAAGCCAAAGGGGATCTGTGGGCAAGTTTGCTTCTGCACTGCTTTAGGCACGGAAACTGGTGCAAAAGAAACAGTGTTCAACCCATTGCTCTGCTCTCAGCCCCCTGACAGGGCTTGGCACAGCATTTACACGTACCGTGAGGCTCCCTTTTGCTTCTGGGACTAGTTCACCATTAAAACCGCACCTTAGAGTTTTCTAAGTTTCTTAACAGGCATAAAACCACACTATTGAACTTCTTTCTGTGGAATACTCTGTGTGACAACGATTAGAATTTGGAAAACACAAAATGTCTTAAAATCAGCATTTTCTACAGAGGAAGTGGGAGAACAGCAGGAGGACATATGAAAAGCAGATTTATCTCCATGATGGCACAAACTGTTGTGTGGTCTCACTGAACTCTGAGATCTCTTTAAAAATAAGTAGTGGGACATGTCCCTGCTGACAATCACCAACCTGCTGCAGCTACAACCTAGCAACAAACCCCAACGTAATAAATTTAACTCATTGTCTTTAACTCTTTAATCTTTATCAGCATTAAAATGACCAGATGGTGCACCATCTTTGTGACTAGCAGGAGCTTTCTTTAAAGTTTTCTAGGTCAAACATAAGAGCTGAATAGATGCCCAGCAAGCCCAGACAGCAGAGATCCAGATCACGAATGTACCATGCACTGCTGACAATGTTACTAATTTCCCCTTTTCCCCCTTAATTTACTTAGGTTCTCCCTTAACTTTCTGCATAGCAAAAACTGCAGCAGAAAAACTTGTTTTTAACTCCCTCATGTACAAACACTCTGAAACACCTCAGTAATATCCCTTATAAATCAAACCCTTGATTTCTTCTTTTTTTTTTTTTTTTTAGCAAATGCTATGATTTGTTCACCATTTTAGATATATTGTTGATTCTTCTATTAGGGAACTGATACCACTTTATTTATTGGATATCCATGGTGTTGTTTAAACTCCATCACCTGCAGCTGGAAACACTCTCTGGAGAGTG
>NW_010239405.1:0-218 GCF_000690775.1 Eurypyga helias
CGAGAGCAGGGGGCGGGGCCGGGGGGCGGGGCCTGAAGTTTACAGGTGTGTACAGGTATGTACAGGTGTGTGTGTGCAGGTGTGTGTGCACAGGGTGCATGTACAGGAGTGTGCATGTACAGGTGTGTGCAGGGCTGTATGTACAGGGATGTGCGTGTACAGGTGTGTGCAGGGGTGTATGTACAGGGATGTGTGTGTACAGGGGTGTGCAGGGGGGT
>NW_010239405.1:511-1308 GCF_000690775.1 Eurypyga helias
AGGGGTGTGCATGTACAGGGTTGTGCAGGCTGTATGTAGAGGGGTGTGCGTAGGGGTGTGCATGTACAGGGGTGTACAGGGTGTACGTACAGGGGTGTGCATGTACAGGGGTATGAGGGGGTGTGTGTACAGAGTATATGTACAAGTGAGTGCAGGGGTGCGTGTAGAGGTGTTCACAGGTGTGGAGGGGGTGTGCATGTACACACAATGGTGTATGTACAGTGGTGTACAGGAGGTGTGCACATGTGTGCAGGGGTGTGTGAATAGGTGTGTGTATCCAGGTGTTTGTACAGGTCTCTGTGTGTGTGCAGGTGTGTGTATGTGTACAGGGGTGTGTGTACAGGTGTCTGTGTATGTGCAGGGGTGTGTTTTTGTGTGTGTGTAGGGCTGCGTGTGCCTGCGGAGGGCAGCGTCTGGAGGTGTTTGGGGGGGGCATACAGGTGCCTCTATGTACCACAGGCTCTGTATGTCTGTGCATACAGGTGTGGGTGGGTGCAGTCCGGGGGGGCTGTAGAGGGACGGGTGCGTGTGCAGGGCCGAGCCGGCTGACCCGTCCTGGCACCGGCTCCATCCCCTCACCCGCCCCGAGGCTGCCAGCAAACTACTGGTGCTTCTCCGACAACAACCTCACAGGAGAAAGGCCACTTCCAACACCCGACACGATGACAGCCGTGTGATTCATTTAATGCAACAGGCAGCTGCTTACAGCCACCACTCCAGCAAAACGCTTTTCCGGCCCCCTCGCGCGGGCCCATTCCTTCATTCATTTTAAGCAATGACACCGCGAGGTCCCGAAG
>NW_010239405.1:1402-5463 GCF_000690775.1 Eurypyga helias
TCCCTGGGATACCTGCACCAGATGCTGGCGATGCTCTGGTCCCCGCCTCCCCTGCTCTGAAGCCCGGCAGCTTTGGCATGAGGCCACACCAGCCCGTCGGACCGCAGCACCTCGGGGTGACCCACTGAGCAGCAGGTTCCGGGGACCAGCCAGCCCTAGGGACGGGGACAGCCCCTGGGGGTCTTGGCAGGGAAAAGCTGTAACAAATGCATTTTTTGGTTCGTTCCGGCTGCAGTCCTGGAGGCAAAGGGAGCTCGGGGCACACCGGGAGCGGAGCCGTGTGTCCTGACGCAGGATGGGCGTAGGGAAGGATGCTGCAGCGAGTGCTGCAAACCCCGGGGCAGGCCGGAGGACCCCACTTGCCTCTGGTCGCAGGAGCAGGACGGGCACCCCCGACGCCCCGGCAAGCTCTGCCATCAGCAGGACGAAGCACGCGGCCGCAGAGGGGTCTGGGGAGCGGGATGCAGGCGTCAGAGCACGCCGCCGGCAGCCCCGCAGTTCTTGGCGGGGATGATCTTCCTCTTGCAGGTGAACATCCTGCGGAGCTCCCCGCGGAAGCGGTCGTGCAGCCAGGCGTAGAGGAAGGGGTTGCAGCAGGAGGAGCTCATGGCGAACCAGTGGCAGAGCAGCTGGATGAGGAGGAAGTAGTGCTTGTTGATGAGGTTGATGTCGATGTCCCGGATGATGTTGAAGACGTGGATGGGGAGCCAGCAGACCCCAAAAGCTGCCACCACCAGCACAATGAGGCGGAAGATCTTCCTCTTCCTCAGGCGGTCGGACTCGGCTTGGCTCTGCGTGGGGTGGCCAGGCACCACGCGGTTCCTCAGCTTCACCGAGATGCAGATGTAGGAGAGGGAGACGGCGGAGAGGGGCAGGATGTAGGTGACGATCAGGGTGCTGTAGGCGTAGGCCAGGCGTTGCGTCTCCTTCTCCATCCAGAACTCCTCGCAGATGGCGAAGCCCTCCTCCCGAAACTCCACGTGGTACGTGTGGGCGATGGCGGGGGCCACCAGCCCGCAGGAGAGCAGCCAGATGCCCCCGACCACGGAGATGCAGCTGGTGACGGAGATGCGCTTCTTCAGGGGGTGCACGGTGGCGTAGTACCTGCAGGGAGAGAAATGGGGCAGCCCCAGAGCATTCCCCCGGCAGACCGAGAAACCCACCGCCACCCTCGCCACCCCCTGCTCCGCCCTGGGGAGACCCCCCTGCAGCTCTGCCTCCAGCTCTGGGGCCCCAACAGCAGAAGGACACGGAGCTGTTGGAGCGAGTCCAGAGGAGGCCATGGAGATGCGCCGAGGGCTGGAGCGCCTCTGCCATGGGGACAGGCTGGGAGAGGTGAGGGGTTCAGCCTGGAGAAGGGAAGCTCCGGGGAGACCTTAGAGCCCCTTCCAGTGCCGGGGGGGTGACAAGGAAGCTGGGGGGGGACTTTTTCCAAGGGCAGGGAGGGACAGGACCAGGGGTAACAGGGGTAAACGGAAAGAGGGAGATGGAGATTGGACATCAGGAAGGAATTCTTCCCGCAGAGGGTGGTGAGGCACTGGGACCGGTTGCCCAGAGCAGCTGTGGATGCCCCATCCCTGGAAGTGTCCAAGGCCAGGCTGGATGAGGCTTGGAGCAACTTGGTCTAGTGGAAGGTGTCCCTGCCCATGGCAGGGGGTGGCACTGGGTGGGCTTTAAGGTCCCTCCCAACCCAAACCATCCTGTGATTCTAATAACAATAAAAGCCAGCAATGCCTCTTTTGCTTCCTCCTCCCCCAGCATTTTCCGCTCCTCTGTGCTCCTCAGCTTACGACCAAGGGTTTGCCCCCAGAGAGCACCCCGCGAGGTGTCTTCAGTGACCGTAATTTGGTTTTATGCAGCTCCTTCACATACCAGATGCTCTGCCCCCTGCGACAGCCCGCGCTGGCTGCTGCTTGGCGTTGCCGCGTTTGCTGTCGCGACGGTTCATATCGCAACGTTTGGGAGTGGGACGCACCGAAAGGGGAAGGCGCCGACCGCTCTGCGTGTGCTTTGCTCAACGGCTCGTGCTGAAGCCCATCAGCAGAGCCCCGGCGCGGCTGCGTGCTCCCCCTCATCGGAGCTGGAGGATTTGGGCTGAAATCATCCATTTGGGATAAATCCTGATGTTTTATGAATATGCTGAGGACAGTATAACTTGGTGGCTGCCTCTTTAGCAGGAGAAACACAAGTAAATTGTTTTCATACACACACCCCTCAAAAAAAAGGCTTTGCTGAAAAGCAAAGGAACACCACCAGCACTCCTGGGAAGATCTCAATACCCCGGCTCTGCCAGCATTCCCAGCTTTCGCAGCTATTCCACTCAAACCCCTTTTTATTTTTGGCCCTCCCCATCATCATCCTGCCCCACTCCCCCTCGGGGCAGAGGCGAACCGGCACGAGAGGTACTCCCGGCGCTGCCGGCATCGCACCCGTCCCCGCGGGGTTCACAGCATCTTTTAGGAGCGGAGATCTCTATGGAAACACGGGATTTATGAGCCCCCCCAGCCCATCAGCCCCTGCCCGGGCGCACTCAGGGAGGCACAAGTGCTCTCCAGGCGGGGACCAGCACACGGCGTGATTTGGGTGCAGCCACGTACGAGGCACCGGGTGCGCGCTCCAACAGCCCGCTGTGAGAGCCGCGCCGGCCCGGAGCGCAGACCTGGCCGCCGGCAGACTGGATTTCGGGAGAGATGGATGTGTACGGGCAGCGCGAAACAGCACAACGCCACTTCCCGGTGCACTATAGCAGCCAGCCCAGCACCCCCACTACGCTTCCTCCACCCGAGGCTGAGGCTGGATGCTAAATAAAAAGCTGCAGAGGGACTGCAAAGATCCCCTGGATTTTTCTTTTGCCGATTTTAAGGCCAAGTGTTTGGCACGTAACCCCCTGAGGTGAGGGGACCCACGCCGTCCTCCCCACTGGCACTTACCTGTCAACCGCGATGGCCGTGAGCGTGAAGACGGAGACGTAGACTGTCATGGGCTGCATCAGGAAGACAAAGTAGCACAGAAACTTCCCAAAAACCCACCCCTGGGGGTTGAAGGCGTAGGCCAGGGTGAAGGGCACGCAGGTGGCACACATCAGCATGTCGGAGAAAGCCAGGTTCCCGATGAAGAAGTTGGTGACGTTGTGCATCTTCTTGGTCTTGCAGATGATGTAGAGGAGCAGGTAGTTGCCGAAGATGCCGACGAGGACGACCAGGGCGTAGCAGGGGATGATGAGGGGTTTGAAGGACTGGATGAGCTGCACCCCGGTGAACTGTGTGCTGGCGTTGGAGCGGTTCTGCAGGACGAGCTCGTAGACGGTGGCGTTGGTCACGTCCCTCTCCCCATCGGGCTCCATGACCGCAGCTGAGACCCAAGAAACCGCTTGTTTTGGCCAACCTCAGCACCCAAAAATCACTTGGTCGCAGGTTTCAGGTATCTGTGGGGCACATCCTGCTCCTCCTCACAGCTTTGCTGCAGCTGTGCCACCCCTGCAGCCGCACAGGACCCTGCCCCGCACCCAGCAAGGCTCCCTGGGACGGCGGCTTCGTCCTGCAGGCTCCTGGGGAGGGAAACGGAAAATCAGGGTCAGAAAAGGAGTGATGCCACCGAGCAGCCCCACACTGGGAGGGAGAGACAGCCCCGGACTCAGCATCAGTCATGGCTCGGGGTGGGGGAATGAGGAGAAAGGCAGCGGGGCTGCCCACGGGCTCGGGGGAAGCACTTACCGGAATCTGGCCTCACCAACACCCCTTTAAACGAAGCATTCGCAGCAATTCTGCCTCTGCCCCAGCCCAGCCGGCGCGGAGGGGCAGCTGCAAGGAAAAGGAAAGCAGCAGCTGAGGAAGAAAATAGCTCCTAATGTTTCTGGAAATAACAAAGGACGTTAATGGATAAATGAATAAAGGCGCTCTGCTACTTTTGCGCTGCCTCAAAGCCTCCTGCGCCTGCACCCCGCTCATCCATCCCCCTAACGAGGTTATCCAGACTCAGCTCAAACGCCGAGCCCGGGTTTTGCTGCCGCTGCGATTCGGGGGGCTCAGACGAGGAATTTCCATAGACCCCAGCGCGCTCCT
>NW_010239405.1:5623-13028 GCF_000690775.1 Eurypyga helias
CAAAGAAAAGAAATTTCCAAAGCCCCCAGGGCGCCCCTGCCGAAAGCAAAGCCAGGTTTTCACGTAATCAGCTGCGAAGGGAATGGGACGGGGGGCAAGGTGGAAATTCAGGGGCAAGAATCAGATCCATCCTGGCAGACAAATCCTGTTTTCCATGGGCAGACGGGTCCTGTTGGGAGCCTCTTGCTGACGGACGGCTTCTGGGGAGTGCAGGCAGCACCCTTCCCACCCCCGGCACACAGTACTCACAGCCAGACCCCCCGGGACCCCTCTCCCAGTCTGCTCCTGCGTCCCCTGCCTCCCCCCTGTCCGCTGAATCATCTCTCCACCCGCTGCAGTCCAACTTTAATTTCCTGGGCTATTTCCATATATTATCTCCCAGCACAGGACTTGCCACCCTGTTTATTTCTCTCTGTACCAGCCGTTATTTCACCCTTAAGCCCTCACGTACCAGATCTAGTAAGAACTACAACCCACTCGTCGGGTTTTGGAAGTCCCCTGGGGAGCCCAGTGGGGAGCTGCACCCAGCCACAGCTTCGTAATGTGTCTCAGCAGCCCCCCCCCAAAATCTCCACAGTCCAATTTTGCATTAACCAGGGTTTTTAGACCAACTTGAAGGCACCCTGCCTGCCTCACCCCGCGTGTTTGCAAGGCACCCCACCTCCAAGGATGCACTTGGAGACAGAAGAGGCATTTTGGAATAAAGTCCCTCTTATCAAACATTTGCCGCTGAATCCGAAGCCGCGTGCCCGCCTCCCGTCACAGCCCCGTGCCGCTCTTTGCTCTGCTCAGGGAGGGATTTTGCCAGTGGAGCATCGGCAGGTAAAAATTCCCCCCCTCATAAATAAATTACCATGCGCAGAAGCCTCCTCCCAAGATACATCCTCACCCCACACGCACCCCCAGGCCCACTTTTCCAAACAAAGCACCCGCAGCAAAGAATGAAGTCGTCCCTGCCTGACCACGCACCCTTTCTGCCCACGATGAACCCCTCAGCTCCCAGAGCGGGGCTGGATCTGTCCCTCACAGAGAAGACCAGGACCAGGGCAAAACAATTTCAACTGGGGCAAGTTGCATCTTCTTGCATCCCCCTTCCCTGCCAAAACGCTTCTCAGCTATTCCACAAAGAAGGTCCTTAAGCCCAGCGTTTGTGCATCCATCCTGCTGCGGATGCCACGCGGTGCCTCTTTGTGCCAGGGGATACTGGCAGTGGGGTGACAAGGGGCCATCCTCGCCATGGGGTCAAAGAGCCCATTTTGGTGCCGACTAGGTGGGCACAGCACCTCACGGCATGCCCAGGGGTGGCATCCTGTGCAAGGCCCTCCGTGCCCAGCCCAGCACCCTGTTTGTACCTGGCTTGTCTCCATGACATTGAGACTCATCTGTTAATTACCTGGCAGTTGCCATGGTTATGCTAAAGCCCCAGGAGATGGCACACAGGATGCAGGACAGCGTGGGTGCACCATGGCCAGTGGGAAGGGGTACGAGGGCAGCTCCCCCAAAGAACGCACCCCTCCTGCAGCTGGGGCTATGCAGGCTCTGGCCATGGTGCCCAGGGCCCCACACTGCATCCTCAGCCAGGGCTGTGCTCGCCATCCTGCAGCGTGGGCTCCAGCACGGGGCAGGGAGTTAGCCGCTCTCGGGATGTCAGCGGCCGCTCATGCACTTTACTACCCCGACACACACCAGGAGCCACAGAGGCCACTGTGCCAAGGCACTGGCACTGACCCTAATCTGCTTCGTGTTTCTTCCCAGATTTCTTTATAGGGCTTAATCTGCCCCTGGCGAGATGTCGTAATGTGGCTGCCGGCTCAGGCTGAGCACTCAGCAAGCTTCCCAAGCCCCCGCTCATTTCATTCCTGCCCGAAGAAAGAGGAGCAATTAATTTACCATCCTTTATTCCTGCTCCTCCGCAGCCAGCTCCCCTGCCAGCACCCATGGATCGCCTCCGGGACTGGCAGTGGCAGGGAGGGCTGCATCCCTCTACGCAGGATGCTCCAGCCCCCACGAAGCACCTTCCACCGAGCCGCCCCGGCAGCGGGGTGTGAAGGAGAACCCTCACCCCCAGGGCAATGCCTGGTCACACTGACTGGCTCCTCTGTTGGCAGGTCCTGGAGCTGATCCTGGTGGGGAAAATAAGCCAGGATCTCCCATTTCCCTAAGAAGTGCAGCGGTTGTGGCTCTCATCCTCTCTCCACAAGCAGCACAGAGTCGTGTGTGCTAGGAAGAAGGCAAGGGCAAAGGAAAGCTGGAGGAGTTAATTGCTCATTATAGTTTTGCTCTGATCCCCCAGCTCCCCAAAGCAGCCGCTTTCTGCTCCCCCTCCCAGGGCACACCCCAAACCCACGCGCAGGGAAGGGGCTCACACTTGCCTTTTGGGAGCTGATGCCCGAGAAACCCTTTTCCAGGGCGAAGGCTGCAGGTGATGGCTCCGGCAATCCCATCCCCTGGTTATCCCGAGCCCAGGCCAGCTCACGCCGGCAGGCAGGCAGCTGGCTTCACCCAGGCCCATCTCCAGCCTCTCCCAAGCCATTACGGCATGATGACAGCAATCTCCCCTCCCCTCTCAGCTCCTCTCTGTGGCTTTTTCTATTCTAAGTGGGAAAAATAAATAAAAAAAAAAAAGGACCTTTGTGCTCCCTTCCCAGCCCACCCCACCCACAGATTCAGGGCTCCCCTTTCAGGTCAACCTCGCTGCCAGATAATATCATATGTGTAATGGATTTGGGCAATTTTTTCAATTAGGAGTTTTAATTATGTTATTACAGTGGCTGCTTGTTCTGGGCAGCTTTTGGCTGCGTTTCCCAGGCTGCCACGAAGATGGCAACACAACTGTGTCCTGTTGAGCCAAAGAGGCGATGGTCAGAGTGATTCCTACTGGAACAGGAGGACCATTAGAAGGGAGCACGCAGGATAATTAGTGACAGGGCTGTGCTGGGGGGGAGCACGAGCACCTTGGCCTCAGAGCATCACGTCCTCCCCCTGAAGAGGTGGCTGAGTTTATGTGGACACACGAGCCCCGAGCCTGGTGCAGCCTCCCTACTACAGACACCCTGAGCCGCTGGCAGGGGGTAGGGCAGCAGCTCCCCAGGGTCCCCACATCACCACTGCCCCCCCGAGACCCATGGGTTGGCAGCACAACCCACAGCATCACCATAATTGCACACGTGGGGTGTCTTCCCAAAGGAGGCAGCAGGCGAGAGCAGGCTGGCGTGCGAGCACCAGAACACAATCCAGACCAACGCCGGGGTATTTGCACTTTCCCATTGTTATTGGAATAAAGGGGCCAAAAAGAGCATTTCGGGGAGCACAGTAGGAATGGAGGGGGCAGGGAGAGGAGACAATTTGTGGCCCCCTGGAAGGATCCATCCCATTCAGGGATCATCCTGGCACAGGGCATCCCCACCGGCACACCAGCTCCAGTCTTTGCCGAGCTGCAGCAGTTCTATAGCGTCGTAGCATCCTCGTCATCGTCATCATCCAGGTCTTCCTCCCAGATCTCTTCCTCGTAGGCTTCAGACTTGGCATCCTCTTCCACTGAGGAAAGGAGATGCAGGGCTGCAGTGGGAGGGGGTGGCCCTGACCACACCACCAGTGATCCCATGCCACAATGGGAGTGGGAACACAGACACCAACCCACGCTGCAGCCAAGGCAGCGGAGAGCCAGCCCAGACTGTGTCAAAGCCCACGAATGCAGACAAGCACTACACTCCTCCCCGCCCGCCAAACCAGCAATCCCTCCATCCCTGGGGCAAAGCAGCCCCGTTGAGGGCACCAGCTGCCACCACGGGGCCCTGGAGCATCCCCAGCACAGCCCCCAGCCCCCACGCTCACCCTGACCCTCCAGCCTGCTGCACTCACGGGTGATGTGCTGCCCGCTGAGATGGACCGGTCCGGCGCCAGACTTGAGGATGAAGGTGACAGGAGGGACCAGCTCCAGACCTTTGAGGCTGATCTGCAAAGAGTCTGAGCTCAGCGCAGCCCATGTTAACCCCTGCAGCACCGTCACAGGAGAAGCAACTGCTCTGCAGCAGGGAGGGGTTGGCAGGCAGCCGGATGGACATGGCCAGAGCGGGAAGGAGCCCCCAGCGTTGCCCAGACCTTCAGCCATGGCTCACGGGGTGGAATCACTGCCCTGCAGCCAGTGGCTGCACACCAGGCGTTGGGCTGCCCTTACCATGGGGAGCACTGAGGCCCGCAACGCCGCGATGGTCACCGGCTTATGGTCTCCATAGGTGTTTTTGGAATCAACGGCCACCACATGCAGCTCATCCCCGGCCTCGGCCCCCAGGCAGATCTGTGGAGCCAAGCAGAAACCCCGTGGCAAGGAGTCTGGCTGTCAGCCGGCCCCGCTGTTGGGGCACAGGCTCTTTGGCAAGCCCCGGAGCTCACCGTTCTCAGCAGGACCAGGTGCTCCAAGAAGTCATCCTCCTCCTTCACCACGTAGCTCGAGGCATCCGTGCTCAGCTGGCAGCCTGCAGGACACAGCATCAGTGCAGGCATCTGCTGCTCGCCCTGCGCCAGCCTCGGGCTAGCCAAAACCAAAGTGAAGGGCGCACACACCACGAGAAAGGGGGAAATGCAGCCCGTGTACACCCACGCCTGGGTGCCTGCAGGGCATAGCCACTGTCCCCCCAATCGCTCCAGCTACCAGGTCCCACCAAACCAGCCCGGGACACGCAGCTCCGTACCCCACAGGGCAGCAACGGGCCTGTCCCATGACAGCAACCTGGAGAAGGGAGAAGAACTGCTCATCCCCCACAGCAGATCCAACACTGGCAGCAGGACCAGCTCCTGAAGAACAAACATCAGAGCAAACGGTGTCCAGCTGCTCTGCAGCAGGAAAACACACAAGGAATGTGACTTTGGAGCACTAAAAACAAACCCTCTGGTCCCAAAAGCCCAGAGCCAGGACATCAGTGTGCAGCTCACACCAGGATAGCAACTGGACCAGCCCCCCCCCGCCCCGACAGGTCCACATTGCTAAGCAAAGAATAAACCCAGCAAACCACTTACACATCCCTTGGGGAGAGGAAAAGGTGGATAAAGGCATTTACAGACCAAACCAGCCCTAAGAGGGTGAGCAGCCCCCCCACAGCAGGAGGGCACGCTAAGAAAGGTACCACAGGACACGCTGCCCCCTCCCAACACAGAACAGCTAAAGCCTCAGGGAAGCATTTACGGCACCTGGAAGCCCCAAACTGCCCCACAAGCACTTTGCCAGCATAGGGTGGGCAATCCAGCAGAACAGCCCAGCACAGTGGTGTCTGAGAGAGCTGTATCCCAAAACACATCCATCCCCCCCAAGTGCCCCACAACTCATACCCAGCCAGAGAAAGCAGCTCCAAGAGTAGAACAAGTATCCACACCCAGTGTTAATAAAGAAAAGAGGACCCAGAGGGAGGGGCAGTTTGGGAATACAGTGCAGGTGTGTTGGGGGGCAGGTGGTACCAATGCACCTACCACCCTTCATCACCACGCACCCTGGGAGGGGCCTGTGGCAAACAAGGAAGCCCATCTGAGCCAGCTTTGGCTTCATTAGAGACGAGGCTACTAGCCCTGCTCATGGGACGTGCAGAGACCTGCCTCCCTGCCCCCCATTCCCCAGGACAGCCCCCCTTCTCCCACTGCCCAGGGCTTCCCTGCTGAAAGTTACTCACGTGGTGGCTCCTGGGGGGCTGAGCAGCTCGTGGGCTGGTGTTGGACTCTCCCCACAGAGGGTACCCCAGGAGGATGAGGACAGGGAGGGGGGCTGGGGGACATGCAGGACCTGCTTGTGCTCAGGGTGGGCTGCAGGGATCAGAGACCAGCCCCCCAAGAGACATCAGATCCACCAAAACAATGTCTGAAGCTCAAAAATGGAAACGGTTGCCAAGAGCCATGTTTTTCTCTTTATTTAGTGAGTTCATCTTTGCTGGGTACCAAAACCAAAACAGGCCAAGGGAGGGCCCCAGCAGGGGAGCCCCCCAGCACACCAGTCCGTGGGACTGCAGCAGGACCCCACAGGCTCCGTGTGGGAGCTGGGACATTCCCAGCTCCTGGAGATGGCACGGGGAGGGCTCTGCATGGACTCCCAGGGAGGGATCAGGGCAGCTCGGGGGGCTGTGGGTGCACAGGGTGCCCTGGGCATCATCCTGGCACGGGGCTCTGCCTCTCCCAAGCAAATGTTCACACTGGCAACAAACTCCCAATTTATGGGGGAATGGGGGGGCATCCCTAGGCTGGCAAACCCCCAGGAGGGTACAAATCTCCCACGCAGGGCACGGGGGCCTGGGGAGGGACACCCCTGCCTGCCGGGGACCCCCGGCAGCACCTGGCTCTGCCTGCCCTTTCGGGGTGCAGGGAGATGTGGTGGGGCTGGGGCTGGCACCGTGGCACACCCAGAGCACAGCTTCTCCCTGCCTGCCCGCTCAGCCGGTCCCTGCTGCCACAGCCCTGCGAGGGGATGCACCCCCAAACCTCGGGCAGCCCCTCGGGAAGGGTACATGGAAGCGGTATCCCTCTGCTCAGCATGGATTTGGAGGCATCGCATAGTTTCAAAGGTTTATTTCACACGGGAAGGGGGACAAAAGAGGACAGAAACTTTACAGTCACCGTGACATATTTACAACCAGTATCACCCCCAAAAGTCACCGTGTGGCAGCATGGCGTGGGCCCCCCCCTGCCCCGAGCTCTGCCTCCGCTGGAGCGTGCACGGCGGAGCTGGTGGGGTCCTGCTGCCGCTCCCCACCACGCCAACAGCACAAATGGGTTTAAAGCAAGAGCAAATCCCCTCCCTGCCCTCGCCTCGCTGCACCACGTAACCCAGACCAGCGTGCAGGGGGCTCGGGATGAAAACAGCCCCCCTACAGTGCTCTCCCTGCCTGCTGCTCCTCCAGCTTCATCCATCCCCCCTTCCCACCCCCTAACGGCACAGGAACCTGGACATCATCCAGAGATGGGGAAACGGGAGGAGATTTGACAAGGGAAAAATTCACATTTTTTGCCCAGTCCCCCCTGCTCGGAGTTCCCCTCGCTCCCCTGTGCTTTTCCTTTGCTAGAGGTATGGCTGCAGCTCCCGGGATCACACCCAGCCCTGGGAATGCAGCGGCTGGGGAAGGGATGGAGTGGGGATCCTGGAAAGGGCTTGTGCCTGCTGTTCTCCCCTTCCTGATGGGCTGTCCAAAACCCGGCCGAGCCCAGGGCGATGGGGTCCTTCGGGAGAGCAGAGCCACTGGCCACCACACCCTGCTGCTATCCATGCCAGGAAACACCCCTGGGATGGGAGCTCGTCCCCCACCTGCACAGGGAGCACAGGCACATCCCCAAGGCTGCCCTGCCTCTTGGTGAGCGGCTCAGGAGCTTCTCCCCCGCTGGCTCCAGCTCCCCGTCACCAACAGCACGGAGGACCCAGCTCCCCGGGTCC
>NW_010239405.1:13104-13309 GCF_000690775.1 Eurypyga helias
CAGCTCGCCTCCCCCGTCCCCCCCGCAACCCCCGGCCCTGCAAGACGAGGGGGGATGTGACGCAGCATCACCCACGGTGCTCAACCCTCGCACCCGCGCCGGGGACCCAAAGCAACGGCCCCAGGAGAAAGGGGAGCGGCGTGCAGGGAGAGGCATCCCGGATTGGCACTGGGCTCAAAGCACCACGCGTGAGGTCTGGAGCTCC
>NW_010239406.1:0-24424 GCF_000690775.1 Eurypyga helias
CAGCGGTGCCCTCCTGCCCTCGGCCCTCTGCACGGCCGCGGGGGCGGAGGTTTAATGCCGGATTAGAGTTTCCATTTAGATCAGGTAATTTAAGGGGGTAGGGGGGAAATTATTAAAAGAAAAAAAAAAATCAAAGCTAATGCGACATTGTCACACATTGACTGCTAAGCACTCCCCATCCACCTACTTACCCAGGGCTTGTGGATTTGTCATGTCATATTCCGTGACAGTCTGATAATAATATCTCACCCCGGATAAGATGCATGGATTTTAAAAATGTCAATCAACATGACTGATTTTTTTATTTAGCATTTCAAAATCCCCCTATTTTCACCTGCCTTGGAAAAAAAAAATATCTGGGCTGCATGTCCCTCTTTATATGCCGTATCTCCGCGAGATGAATATGTTGGCTTATTGGACAGTAAAAGGCCAGTCTCTAGGTGACAATTGGGCAGCCATTATTCAGCATTTTATTCATGCATATTTAGAGGATGGTAATGAGGATTTTTGCATTGTTGCATGAAAATGGTCAATTCCCAGCAGTTTTGATGGAAAGGAAGTGAAACATATGAGATAGCTAAGTGTCCAGTCACAGCTGGGATTTCAAATGATTTTCCTTCACTTAGCCATGCACTCTGCCTCTCAGACAGGACCAGCTCCATGAGGTGAACTCACTCCACTCCCGTCATCCCCATTTGAGCTGGTTTTTACAAACTACTGTTGCTGTCATTACCTATTACTAAACAGCAGCATGAATTTGCTCGTTCCTGTGCCATTGGTACACCCCGCCTCCCTCCTTAAACAATTACATTTCTTTCCAAAAAAGATTTAAAAGATATTTTTAATATGATTGAATAGCACCAGGAAATTAGTGCTTGTAAACCTGCCTAATAGCAATAAATTATTTACCATTCCAAATGACAACTCCTTGTATCAAGTACAATCAGAGTCATGTATGGATGGAATAACACTATTTCCTCTTTAATCTTTAAAGATGCATTTTTATTTTTCATAGTGCTAACTGTCTCGGTAACTGTTAGGCCTATTTATCCAGCTCTTGAATGGCCAGACTAAATGGTTTTCACTGTGTGTAATTAGGAAAGGCAAGGAACACTTTGTCAGGGTAAATGTAATTTATTTACCGTAACTTCATGCTCAGTCAATATTTGCTTTTCACAGTTATAAAAGAGTGGTTGGTTAATACTTCAGTATCAGCAAATGTGCTAAATGTGTACAGTTTAGGAAAATGTAGGCAAGAAGCTTTATTTGATGATATTTTTATTAGTTCGGTGTATCGAGTAAAAATCTCTGCAAAAGGACATGTTTATGGGGATGGAGTGCTATCTGCGCTGTTGTTTATTTGAGGGTTTATGACTTGGTCTTAAAACTTGAACCACAGATTTAAAAATATGCTTTTAGACTGGAAGTAACTCTGGGACAAATTAGTTCTCCTAATCCCACTGAACAGCACCTTACGTTCCTATGAGACCCCTCTGACTCCAGGGAATCATCTTCTACCAAATGTGACCCAGAATATCCAAATTCCTCTGGCTGCTTCTGCAGAGGCTGGGCTGGGCAGCAGGACCTCGTGCATGCTGCCATGGACCTCAGCCGAGCAAAGCACCTGAGCTGTCTTGTTGAACCACCTCAGTGGGCTGAACCCATGAAAAATACTGTGTCTAAGGGGCAGTGCGGGGTCCCTGAGTGGGAGGCATGGACTATGCAGGGCTGAGTGATGCTGAAATCCCTCAAAACCCAGTGCAGGCAATTCTTGCAAGAGGCACCTAGTGAACTGGGAGCGTGGCCATAACCTTGAGACGCTCAGCTTTAGCTCAAACTCCTTGCGATGGGCTGCGACTACAGCATCATCCGTCTGGTTCAGCTGGATTGGTGCTGGATCAGAGCAAAAGCTTTGTACAAGTTTTAAGTGGACATTTTACACTGCAATCAGTGTGCTTTAAGGTGTTGAACATCATCTTCCCACTTGGAAACCTTTTGCTTACAACAGGCTCTAATAACTGTAGTATTTCAAAGGTTCTTGCTCTGATGAATTTATTGTGATTGTTTGGATAAATGGTCAGTGTACAGCTATTTCTCTTTCCACCTTTGCCTGATTGCAGTCTGTCCTGGGAGAGGTTAAAAACAATCCCTAGCTGTCCAGGTGAGAAAAATTAACTTTTTAACCTTCTGTTTTGTCCAGAGATCTGGGTTGGGTTGAGGTTTAACCACTGGTGCAGAGGGTTGCCGGCACACTGTGTCTTTACACTGTTTTGTACTGTTTGGAAGGTCAGTTTATTTCCCCCGTACAGGCTGTTTCCTGTCACTCACAATGATGCAGTGACTGTCTGAAACGAAAAAAGGAATAATAATTGCTATGACAGAGTTTGTGTTTTTGTGATGCTCTGTCAGTCGCCCCCTTACTGTCCAGTCTCATTTCTTCCAAGATGAACTGATTATCTCCAGCATGAGAAGAAGATGTAGATGCCTGGCCCGGGCCATCTTGAAGGCCAAAATTACAATCTGAAAAGCCTGGCTCATTATCCAGCTCATCATGCCTGAACTTGCTTCCCCATTATCTCCCACCAATGTCCTCACTGCATTCAGAGGCAAGGGCAGTGGTGCCTGCCTCGCCGTGGGGCTGGGTTTGGTGGGCTGTCTTGGAGCAGCTATAGCGTAACATCTCTTGCGAGGTGCAGTTGTATCTGTGTTTAAAGAAGAACAGAAAGAAACCAAACCCAGATGCTGTGAAAGCAGCCCCTGCTTTTGTGTTCCAGCCTGGCGGGGAGGTGAGCAGCGAGGGCTGGTGCCGTGACCCCGCTGCATGGCACGGCGAGGGGTGGGGGTGCCTGCCCTGGGTGGGAGATTGGGGGTGGGCCCTGGCCCCAGGGACTGCAGGGCTGATGTCACCCCTAAACCTGAGCACATCGATGAGGATGAGGGTCACCCCATGGGGCTGGTGGCTGCACTCAGGACAGGGGTGACCCCACCGGGCTGCTGACAACACTGTGGGGGGGACTCGCCCCACCAGGCTGCCCCATGTGTCCCCCAGTAGGTCCTGAGGCCCTGCCCAGGCCCTGGTGCCCACAGCCCTGCTACCAACCAATCCCCACACGGAGAGAGATGCTCTCCACCAATCCTCTGCTTCCACCCAGGTCCAACCCCTGGCCAATCACAGCCCCACCTGGGGGTATTTAAGCACCCACCCAGGCCAGGCCTGGCAGTGCTGCTGGCAGCTGTCCTGGGGGCCTGTGGGATGGCCCTGCCTGGCAGCTGCCTGGCTTGGAGACACCTCAGAGGCTGCGGGCCTTCTGTCGGTAGAAGGTCTGTCCTGCGCTGTGGGCATCAGCCTGTGCCCTGGAGAGGTTGCTTCCAGGGCTGGGTTAGGCTGTAGCCCATGGTCATGCAGGGATAAGGTAGGTGCCTGTTTCAGCCTCTGCAAGCCAAATAAGTGCCCTTGCCTCATGAGATGACAAGGAGCTTTCTGGTATTGCATGCCAGGTGCAGAGCTGTGCTTAGTGCTGACTTCCTGGTGGTACTGAGGAGCACTGAACTTGTTCAACCTCTAAGAGATTAATCCTTAAGAAGACACCAGTGCAAAGGGCAGCTCTGTGGCAGTGAGTGTGGGCAGTGGCTGGGAAACCCCATGGCAGGGGTCTGTATGGAGCATCGTTCAGACTTTCCATCTTAACAGCAGGGTCTGGTTACACCAGCATGGCCATCTGGGTCTTAGGCGAGTGTTACAGCGTTGGCCTGGGGTGCAGAAGCTTTAGTTGTTTCCCCTCTGTAACACCACTGGGAGCAGGTACCATCTCCTATCTGTTGTTGACTCTCAGACCTTCCACTTCCTTGCTCAGCATCAAGTATCTTCTAGGTTTTGCTCACATGGAGATTTTGAAGAGTATCAGCAGGGTTGGCTGGTATTCTTGCACGCACGTAGGAAGGGATTGCCTATGTCACACAAAGTTTGTCACCTAATAGAGAGTACAGGTGGAACAGTATCATTCTCACTCTTTCTGTCAAGGTTAAGGAAATTAAATTACTGGTAGATCTTATGATGTCAAGAGGAGAAGGAAGTCAAGTGTCTCTAGGTTTTCAATCCAGAAGTGTGCATCAAATAGTAAAGGCTAATATGGGTATGTCCTTGGTAATGCAGTTCTCATCTATAAAAAGGTGTTTGCTACAGAGCTAGTTACTTCCTTAGCTGAGGGAGGGAAAGGCAGGGGACTGCAGGTGAGCTGTGGAGATCAAAATCACTGGCATCAGCTCCACTCAAGTGCTCAGGAATGAGCCTGGAGACAGCAAGTGGCAGAAATGTTGATGTGCAGACACCTGCATGATTCCAGGTTGTTTAGGAGCAATATGGGCTTTCCAGTGAGAAATCATGGTGAGTAAATCCTCAGCTCTCCAGAACAAAGTGGAGTCCATAATTACTGGATATGTACAGACTTGAGTAGATACCAGTAGAATACGGAGGGAAACATGAGGAAAATCTGTTTTGAAGAAAAATTAGCAACTTTCTGTATTTCCATCATGTGAATTAAGTCTAGAATTCTGACAATATGTGTGATGCTTTCTATAAAATCCCATTTTAATCAGTGATGACAGTTTGACATTCTTCCAGCTGCTTAGAAGCACTAGACAGTCAAGTATCTCAGTAGGGCATGGGTTGGCATGCTGGGATGTATGTAAGCTTTAACTTTCCTCCCACTCACTGACTTACGATGGTATTCGAAGAACAGGAGGGAAAGAAAGCTTTCTGCAGGTTTCACACTAGCTTATGCCATCTGTGTTTTTAGCCTTGTCTTGTAAAAGTAAAATCTTCACTTTGAAAGTGTATCCAGATGCTGCCAGCTAATATTATCATTCTCAGTAGCAAGTGAGGATTTTATTTATAAAATGTCCTGGCCTTTGCTGAACAATTCATGGTTCTGCACACTTGAGGGACATATAAATAGCAATTAAAACACAGTTTAGAGTAATGCTTAGGCTCTTAAAGAAAGTGACATCAATTTAAAGGAAGGGATAATGTGCTGTGCTGAACATCAATCAAAAGGAGGAAAAAAAATGTTGTCTAAAGCAGCGTTTAAATGATGGGATAAAGCATCTGTGAGAACAGGCTCCACAACATGGGGGCTGGCAGATAAAAGACGCCTTGGTGAGGGTGCTGTGCTTGATGAGACCACCCATCTCAGATGTGCCTGCTCCAAAGCCTGCTAAAGGCAACCTGACTTCGAAAGGGTACTGTGTCATAAATGTGGCCTTGGAGCCTGTTTCCTTTGAAGAGAGGTCTCAGTAGGTGAGGGAACAGACGTTGTCTGGCATAGGGTGGAGATTATTTATTTCTTATTTAGCATCTCCTACTGCATCCTAGTCAGATCTCTTACATTCCCCTGCCAGATCTTATCTTAATCTACTTTAGATATGTCCACAGTTTGGGTCACTATTGCCACTATTTGGTCACCATCTCTTCTTCCATACTGGATTTATCTTCTCAATGTTCTTCTGAAGTAGAAAACCACTGTAAATCCCTGTTTATAAATGGAATTCTGATGGAAAATGTGCCTGCAGACCCACTGTTCAAAGTCTTGCAGTGTACGGCATTTCCATATGCTTCCCAAAGTCTCCAAGTCCCAGGTCTTCACCTTTGCTGTGAACTTTTATGCCATGTGACTGTTATTTCTGTTGCATTCTGCCCAATCCCTCTGCCTTACTGTTCCTGTCACCTCTTGTTGCATGTTTTTGCTTCCTCCCTTTTGTTTCCCACTGGAGTGAAGACCAATCCACCCTCCAGTGCACAGTTTTTTTTTTCTTTAGATTGCAATTTCTGTGGAGGAAGACACAAAGTCTTAGCTCATACCCCACTGTGTACTCACACAGCATCTTGTTGGCTGTATAAACAATGAGAATAAATTAGATTTAGATTATCCATATTGTAGTAGCACAAGGGTAGGCACGTAAAATCAATGCTATGGACCTAATCTACATGCATAGTTACTGCAATTATGCATAAAAATAATAATTTTGCAGAATGGTAGGGACATTTAACTTGACATGGTCTTACACACCTACTTAGTGTTCACATAGTTTTAAGCACAAATGCTGTGTACAATCTGCATGGCACTGGGGATATTGAAACTGGACTCTTAATCAGAAGCTCTTGGTTTATTTTTAGTTACAGAATTGTGTTGCTGGATTGTTTGGGGAATTCATAAGCATTGTCTGAAGAGTTCTAAAAACTCGCTTCGCATCTGAGCCTTGTATCTTCCAGCTTCAGATAGGCAATTGGTTGTATTAATGCTAGCACTATACTTTTAGGAACAGCAGGCATTAAATAGAGGAAACAGCTGTAAATAAGTGCAGAATTTGCGCCTGCAGATAAAAAGCCTGTTTGAGAAATCAGGACTATGTTTGTTGTCCTTGTTTCAGTACTGAGTGTATTTTTTTAACTAGTTTTATGTAGCAGAATGCATGAAAAAAACCTAAGACATCTAGGTCAAGGAGTTAGAGATCTAATCAGAATGTTGATGACTTATTTACAAATGTTTTCTCAGCCATATTGCTTTTCTTTAATTTCTACAGGATATCCTTTTCCTTCAAAGTCTCCAGAAATTATGAGACAGGCTGCTTTTTTGGGGGCTATTTGTTAGGAGGCTGACAAGATGAATTAGTCAAATAATGGCTGCTAAACTCATACAGTACCTGCTGTTAAAGGTGTTTTGTCTGGACAAATTGTTCTCTGTTAAGGCACAATCATTGTCTTTTAAAAATGTATAATTTTTGATACATTTCCATCTCCGTTCATGGTGTTTATCTTAACTTTCCTAATATCTTGTGATGCTTGGTGTGGTGCAAGACACCAGTTGGTTTTATACTGAAAAATCTATCTTTTTTTTCCCCCCCTTCAGATTACAGATCTTCATGGTGCAGGGTAAAAAAAGTTCAAATCCTTTATTTGAAAAATATTGATTCTTGTGGTAATTATCAAAGATTTAGTTCCTTTGACTTTAGATGAACCATTAACCATGTCCCCAGCTCATAAATCCAGCCACTAATGAAAATCTGCACGAGTGAACTGAGACAGAAAGTTTGGTGCCTGTCTGTGTGGGTTTTTCCAGTGAGGCTGCAGCAGTGCTCGTACTCAGAGAATCCCCAGGGCTCTGAAGATGATTAATGATAACAAAGCTTTCCCTATTGTGTTAGCCGATAGGAAGGAAGGAAGAGTACTCTAAAAAGAGAGTGCATAGAATTTCTGAGTATTGAAGTTCAGGAGTAGAGTTTAACCCTTTAAAATGACTACAAAGTTTCTTCCAGTTATCTGAGGAAGATGAAATGTACTTTCTTCATCTTCATAAAATTGCCTACTGGCTGCGTTAGCAGATTTCCACACTAAGTACGTGCAGAGGGAAACCAATGCACTGAGATGTAGCAATGCTTTCAGATGAGTTGGGCTGCTTGCAATATAACAAACAGTTAGGCACACCCACAATCCACTTAGGTTTAGCTTTTTGAAATGTGTTAGAGATTTCTGCTAATGGGTTTTCCCTGTGGGCAGCATTACCAACCTGATTATACAGGTTTTAAGAAACTCTCTTAGGAAGATTCTTTTTCATCATAAGTTTTGACATTGACCTACTAAACTGGGTAATTTAGCATTTTATTTTCTAAGAATGAAAAAGAAAATTGAATATTCCATGGCAAGAGAGGGATTACAGTAGTGCTGTTCTTTATAGGAAACCTATCATGTCCAGGGGCCAGATCATGCTTCTGAGATCTGCGCATCTACATGAAGATCTCAATGCCTACTCTCAGAACAACTACTGGAATACTTTGCTTGATTACTTGCTGTGGAAGCTTCTACCATATGTGCTTCTGAATATAGCTTGGAGATGGAACTGAGAGGTGAGTAACACGCACCTTCCTATCAGAAAAGTTTCAGTGAAAAGGTGATTTATTTGCAAACCACATTAATTTTTGTAGGGACCTTCTATCTCAACCAAAGCAGGGGAGATTGTGGCAAAGATGGCTCTAGTTGGGTGTGTCAATCTGGAACCTCTGAATGGAGAACTTTGGCTTCCCAAAATCTAAAAGTTCCTCTGGGATTAGGAGAACCTTTTCTGCAGAGGTGGAGAACAAGCCTTTGCCTTCTCCCCCTGTGACACATTGCAAGAGAATCTTTGTGAAGAAATTTTGGTGGAGATTGCATCACAAAAAGCCCACTCTAAAAGCTAACTGGGAGGATGTGGCAATTTAACTCTAGTGATTTAATTGCTATGTTCTTTTTATAGCAATTGTTCTTTTCCATTAAGGGGTACCAACCTCATTATTAGTTGGCGGAAAAACAAGAATGCTTTATTTCACTAAGACATGTTACCTTATGCACTGGAGCTGGGTTTCCATTAAAAAAAATACTGGGCATTTTTAAACAGGTTTTGCAGCAGATAAATTTTATCAAAATATTTCCTTAAAAAAAAAAAATCAAATGCTGTAGTACTTGGCCAGCTCTTCTGCTGTGGTTATAAATAGTTCCTTACCCACCCTAACTCATCAGTCCTATGTATCTGGACAAAATTCATGTTGTCCATCTATGCAAAACAGTATTTTCCAAGAGCGTCATTTAGTAACTGCTTTGAGCTTTAGAGTGAAATATTCAAAGCTGTGCTTGCAAGGACTCCATTTGGTAGCCATTGTTTTACTATATTTAGTAATTTGTTACTGATTTGCTACTATTGTTAGGCACAGAGTTAGAAGAGTATTACCGTCTAGCTGATCCCAGAGAAAAATAATAGCTTCTTGGGATTTTGATATTCAGTATCTTCCTTCCTCTCAGTCCCTTCATCTTTCTATATTCTCCTTCTTTCTCTAGTTGACTTCACAGTCTGGAGTGTCCAGAGTTGGAGGATGTCCAAGGACAGCAGCACACTCTGTGGTGAGTTGATGGTCACCCGGGGAAGGGGAGGGAAGCAACTCCAAAGAACATCCAGAAAACGGAAGAAGATAACGTGATGCTCACTCTGAGTGTTCACATTGACCATGCTTGTCCGACTGCGTTGTTGATGCATGTGTGAAAAATAGAGTATACGTGGCAGAGGTATACATCTTGCTCTTCAGTAATTTTCTAAAAATAGCCTGGAAAAAAAAATACTCAGCAATTCTGTGATGCCTGTTATAATGTCTCATAGCACTTCTCCAAAGTGACTTTAGTCTCAAAGCAGGATTCAAGCAGGAGCAGCGGAGCTGAGGGTTTTTGTTCTACTTTTGGGGTTTACATTAGCACCAGTTACCAGAGTTGCTGTTGCTGACTGAATCCCACATGTGGCCAGGTCCTTCGGTTTGCAGCATTCTCTGCCTCCAATGCAGGGTTAAGATTTCTTCCTGTGCTCTGACCCCGTTATGGTAGGTAAACAGGCTGGAGCAGCATAAAAGAGCTGGAAGGCCCGTTTCTGGCTGGGGCAGAATTCCCTCGGCACAGGTCCCGCAGAAGACGACCATAAGGCACCGTACAGGCTCTCCCCCAGATGTCTGGTACCTTTGGTATGCAAATGGGGGGGACACGCATAGGCGGCCAGCACGGCTCCTTTCAAGTCCTCCTTCAGTTCCCGCTGAGTGTCTTTCCCCTCTTACAGCAGAGGGAAGAACACTCTAGTTTTGTTATGTTTAAATTACACTAACTTTTATATTAGGACAGATCAAAAAGTAACATCCAAACCATTTTCAGTTCACATAGCTATATAAGCAACTGTCTCATAATTATAAGTAATTAAAATGTATGGCCTACAGAACAAAATAAAATTGTTCTGTAGCATTGCTGCTAACACAAAGTTTATGAGACAACATTCAGCAATTTCTCAGTCACTTACTATATAAAAGCAGTTCCGATCCCACCTTTAAAAAAACCCACAAAATTCTTCACATAAATAAATATTCCACTTGCATAATTTATAAATTACTTTGGTTAAAAATGTTAAATTGCCAAGAAGTCTGACTGCAACTGGTCTGGTTCTTCTCTTTTATTTTATATACATATTAAAAAAAAAAAGAGAATGTTGAAACAGCTGAGGTTGGTTTGGTTGAGGGTTAATGTTTGGGTAAGAAGCCTCCAAGGAAAACTGAAGTGCTGAATGAACACCACGCTATGGTAATTAGTGAGGGGTATTTTTCCTTTAGAGTCAGTTTCTGAATCAATGTAATAGCTAGTGATGGGAACAGGGAGGGATGGAGAAGATAACTTTCTCAGTAAGACATAATGTTGAGATTGTGGCCATTTCAATACAGATATAGGCACTTCTAGCAGAAGAAGGAATGTAAGCTTTGTTGTGGTGGCCAGAGTTTGAGTGATCAGTAGTTTAAGATGTAGATACTTTTTTTTTCTTTTTCTCCCCCCTTATATCCGCAACTCAGATATGGTATTGTGGTATCATATTAAATGGTTGCTGTCTTCCATGCTTGAGATACCTGAATTCAGTGGCCTGCTCATATAGTTCAATCTGTGAAGGCTGCAGAGCACTTCAGGGTCTGTAAATAAATATTAGTCATTATATTGAACTTTAAAAAGTAATTCTCAACACATAAATAGACTACTTTTCTTCAAAGATCTGTGAAACAGTGTACATTCTAGCTATTGATGTATGTCCTAAAAGGACTTGTCAGCATGTATATTAGGGGATCAAAAGGTAAGATTTTATTTTATTCAGTTCTTTGCCTTCTACTACAAATACGAATATGGTGTCAGACTTGATATGGCAGTTGTAGAAAACCGTAGGACAGTTGGAATTCTCCTTCTCATAGTGAGTTCTTGGATATGTTTAAAGTCTGCTAAAATGTGGGTAGGATCACTTCTTCCATTTATTTAACTCAGCTTGGAAGAGGTCAGTATTTTATGCCATGTTATATCTGTGATGTAGAAAAGATGGTGGTCGCAGTCAAGATGTTGAGAATACTGGAAGAATTGCTGTAATGCATCTTTGGCTTCCTTAGTGGGAAACTCATGGACATAGAGGATGACACTCCTTCCCATCCCTCTGAAAGACATTACTGTGAATAAAGGTTCAGAATTCTATGTTAATAATGGGGATAGTTTCAATCTTTAATGTTGAGGCTCTTTTCCTGTTTGGGTATTTTCACTTTCTTGCTGCTTCAAGAACAACTTGCTCTTTAAATAATATATAAGAGGAATCAGTTTCCAAGACAAATGTAATTTGCTTTAAAAAACAAACAAACAAAAAACCCCATATAGCTTTGTCAGTTACCAAATTTCAAAATGTATAACTGAACATGAGACATTTTTTTCAGACTGACTTTTGGAATGGTGTAATTGTGTAATAAATCAATGAATTAATTGGTGAATATCTTTCCCTGTCTTTTCCCAGAACTGTCAATCAACTAAAGGCTTGGCATTTTTTTTGCAGGGAAGTGTTTGGGTTTTGAGAGGAAAACCCACTTTTTCACTAAATAGAATTGTCACCAAAATTTTATTTAAAATGTTGGGATTTTTGCTGAAAATCCAAATATCAAATCATGTTTTTTTCATTAAATATGAGTGTTTACAAATAATGAATGTGCAGTGGGGAAAAGTGCCAAAATACAAGTTTTCTTTTGAGCCTTCCTTTCCCATATCTTATCTTATGAACACCTTCTAAGCAGGGAAGATGCAGTCCAGCCTAGTCTGTGGCTTTATTGGGAAGTTATCCAGCACCCTGGGACAAATTGGAGCTGGTCTGTGGACCTGTATGAGTCCTGCGGAACCACTCACTTGATCCCTAACCAGAAAGAGCTTGCTATTGCATGGTATTGTTTTTGAACAGGACCCCTACTTTAGCAAAGTAACAATAGTTTGAATTAAAGATGACTGTAGTTTGAAGGCAAAATGAGGTAAAAGAAATTATTATTTTAAATGGAATTGGCTAATTTAAGAATATACAGTAAGTGTCTCTTCTGTGAGGTGTTGAGCTTTGTTATAGACAAGGTGTGCCCACTGAGAGAACTCATGGTTCTCTGGAGCAGAGCACACAAGATCCATGAATATCAGTGAGGTCTGGTTTTCTCCAAAATGTTCTTTCATGGCCGTGACAGCTTTGCCCTTATTGCCGTTCCTTGGGATGCTTTATTTATTCTTATATTTTGGAGGTAGGCTGAGGTTATATTATGGTACATCAGAGGCATAAGTTTGGCAGGGTGCTTAAACTGATGCTTCGCTTTTAGGTCCACGGAGGTGTTTGATGGGAATCGGTGGCTTTTAGGGAATAAGTCACATGCTTAAAACTAGGCATATGTGAAGCAGTGGGTTAGCTAAGGCTGTAGATCAGGTTTTGTGTATTGTGGCTGTGGACTGTTCTTTCCATCTATTAAAGTGATATCCTGTTTTCCCAAGAATATCATATTTAGGAGAAAGCTAGTCAAGAATTCTTCTAAGTAAAAGACACTTTTTTTTCTCTACTTCACATAATAACAGTTCACTTAGATAAAAATAGTACAGGATACAAATTAAACTTACAAATGAGAGGATATTAAAGTTTAGTCATCTTAAAAGTTGGTATTGGCCTTTTTTCTGAGAGATTATTTTATTTTTGTTTTGTGATTTTTTTGTTTTATTGATTTTCTTTTTTCCCCCCTCAATGTTGCCAAGCTTTCTCACTGTTTTGTTGTTGCTTTCTCATAAAACTTTCCACAGTTCTTCAGGGAAACATTCTCATTAAGGTCGCAGTGGTAAAAGAAATCTTTATGGCAAGGTTAGGAAGTATTTCTAATAATTTGGAGGTATTTTTTGAGGCAATCTATCCTTACAGTGGTCATTTAAAACTAAAATAAAACTTAGAGTAATAAGACCCATTCTTTTCCACCAAACTATGCAGAGTCCTGGATTTTAACAGGGAATGATACATGAAACCATTGAAAATACTGTAGAGGAACAGTAAAACCATCTTTCCAAATTCAGGGGAAAGGAGTTTTAAAGCCTTGTCTAAACACAAGTTTTAGTGTTTTTAACTTTGCTAATAATTAATTTGATATGAATATGCTGATATTTCCCATACACCAGAGTGGGAAAATGCTCACCCGCATGGAGGAGCGACTGCCAAACAGCTTTGGTGTTCACCTCGCTCCCCCATACAGACACTTAGGCTACATTTAGGCTAGGAAATTAAACAATGCTGGGGAGCATTCCCAAGGGCTGGCATGTGGAAAACCATGCTGGGAAGTTCTCAGGAAGGTTCATGGTGGGCTTCTGACCAGCCACCCTGTGCTGAAGCCCTCTGCCCATGGCTGGGAGCTCGAGCGGGCTGGGGGCTTGCTTGGTGGTTTGCTCTGGTGGTGCAGACACATGAGCTCTTTGGGACCATCCAGCCTTGGTGCTCTGGAATATTCCCGAGCATGTTTAATTTGTTTTACTGGTAAGTCTACTACATGTAGCCTTGGCAAGCAATATGAGTACATTTGTGTGAAGTGGTTTGCTCTGTTTTGCATAAGCATAAGCTACCTCACCTCATATGAACATGCAGTAATTAGCGTGGAGTTAATAGTATACTTGAATACTGCAGCTTATTATACAGTCACATTACCATGTAGGCCAGCCCTATGTTGTACAAAAGTAGGGCATGTTTACGCTGCTGTTACTATATCAACACTACAGCGTGTACTACACTGGGTTACAAATACCTATGCTGTAACAAATATAACTAGATGAGCGTGCACATGTGTGAAGCTGGCCTGAGCTGTAATGAGCTGTGAAGAGGACAGTAGAATATACCAGTGATGACTTACTGCCTAAAAGTTCAGCAGATCTCCAGAGATCCAGTATTATATTGGTTCTTTTTTTAAACTAGTCAAAGCATATAAAAGTACATTATCTATATATATAAGTACACTTTTTTTTTTGGTGACAAAATAATTTATATTCTCAGAGGAGATTTGCCATAGGAGACTTAACTTCAGGACAGCACAGACCCTTTCACAATATGTGCTATACATTAAGGTGCCTATCTTTTTTTTAGCTGTCTTTCTCCTGGTTCACACCAACTGGATTCCCTTCCCTGTGTAATGGGCTGGTGAGGTGTCCAAAGAGGTAGAACTAAGATGCCATCACTGCGTAGCTGTTCAGCTAATTTCAAACCATCAACAAGCCTTTCATGTACCGGTCTGAAATGTGCTCTGCAAACAACAGCTTGGGGCTGTTGCCCAAAGGCTCATAGCCTTAAGACTTAATAGTGAGATTATTGAAAGATTTATAGAGTTAGAAACCAAAGAAGTGGTGTGTATATGTGTGCGTGTGTGGACACAAGGATGTAGGTACAGGGTTTCAAAAATCTGTAGGTCAATCTAAAGCCAATTAGTCATTTTATAAGCAGTTATGAAGGAGGGAGGGAACAGCAAAAGTGCATAGTCCCCTTCACTTGAGATTCTCAAGTCACTTTAAAAATGTGACTGATCAAACTTCTTCACATGCTTGTAAAGTTGGTGAGAGGTGTGATTCTGCTTAACAGATCGGCTGATTCTCCCAAGTCATTGGGTGTGCCAGTGCTGAAGCCAGAGGCACGGCACACTAACGCCATGCTGCTTCCTGCCACGGACTACACTCCAGAAGCAGTAAGGTCACTGTGACGTAGATTTATCTTGATCAAGCTGCACAGATGCTGACTGCAGGTTTTTTGAAGCTGTGTGTTAAAAAATGACAGCAAAATATTGTTCAGAATCTCTGAACACATTTTCAATATTTACAATATTCATTGACATAGCACTGTGAATATGTATTGGTATGTACTGGGGTTTACAAGTCACCAGTGTCGATTCTGTGTGTGAGTTGGAGCAGAATTCGTGCACATGTAAATGTGGTAACAAAGTATTCTCTCTATATGCTGATATTGTATAAATGAGCTTTAATATTTTCAAGTCAAGATCAGCAGTATTAGAGGATGGTGAAAGTGAAATTGACTTGAAGTCAGGATGACATCACTGCAAGATTATATAAAAAAAATTAAAACCAGTATTTTCATCTTGAAAACACTTTTTAACTTCTGTCTCATTCACAGACTTGCACTGAAATGAGTATTTTCCATAGAATGTAGTGATCCAGATGAGTGACTATCTGTGGCTGTCATTTTGAATTTTCTAAGAAGCAGGGTTATTCATACTTTAAGTTCCCATTTTCTCCTTACTTCTGCAGGGCAAAGTGCAAAGTTTACGCAACATACATGGATTCATTATCCCAATATGTTGGCAGAGCTGTAAAAAAAAAAAAAAAATTAAAAATAAAATCTCTTTTCTCTTTGTGGATATTACCACATAAGAACCAACACGACTCTGAGCGAAAGAGGGAGAGAAAGAAAGTGAACATCTACAGAACTTTGATTTTTTTAATTCCTCTGAGATTTTTTGAAATGCTATAATCATGTGTGCAAATGAAACAATTTCTTGACTTTAGCAGTCTTACATCTTACCTCAGATTTAGTCAGAAGTGTTTCTATTTAACTGTCATTGTGGAAATCTATATTTATCCTTCAGTATTGTTGGCATATACTTACTTTTTTTAGTAATTGCTGCAGAGCCTGCTTGGGATCTGAAAACTGTCTGGCAAGCTTTCATTTTTTTTGTGTTTTGACTGGCAATAAAGACTTCTATCATCTGAATTTAGCTGCTAGTACTGTTGATAGCATGCAAAGAGGACTATCATAGGTTTTACTCCTGCACAGCTCAGTGGTTCTGCAGTACCAGCTCTTCCTGGCTCTGTGCGGTGTGACTGCAAGAGGCATGCACTAGCAGAGCATTGGTACCAGGGTGATTTCTCCCTAAGAGATAGGCAGAGCTGTACCATTGGAGTTGGTTGAGGCCTGAGGTTTCTAATCCAAAATCTGCTGGCAACAATAGAGTTCCCATTTAGTTTAATGGAGTTTAGGTCAAATGTTGACAGTACAACTCATCATCTTAGTCACTGTGTCAGTCTGGTGATGCTTCATCTTCTTCCTCCTGTCCTTCCAGAATGGGTGAGCAAAGTGGTGTGTAGGAGCAATGGCACTTGTATTTAGTGAGACACACGAAACCACAGCAGGAGCTGAATCCTTACAGGGGGTGGGTGGAGGTGTCTGAGCAGCTTCTTGGTATTTTTCTGGCTGGAGTTAAACCATGACAAAGTGCAATAGCAGATCAGCACGCTACCAGGTTGAGTGGAATCCTAGCTAAAAAGCAGGTAATCTCTGTGAGCATGTCAAGAAATGGGGGCTGCTTTCACTGACCTTATGGTTAGTTTCTGCTATTGTCTGACATGTCACATAACAGTGAATATAGTGACTGATGGTTCTGTGAAGCATCTTGGTAGTACAGCTTTTCCTCTGCAGCATGGTGTTATTGTGCTGGTGATTGTCTGAATCTACACTTGCTATTTAGGATGGTAGACAAATGGTTGTTTGGCTGGTAATTGCCAAGTTCCTCTCTCCCAGAATGGATTCTGGCTTCTCTTTGGGTCTGGAAACCTCTAATACAGATGCTTTTCTCTCGACAGTTACAATATTGCTTGGAATTTGGATTTAGAGATACATCTGGAGAGGCTTTCTTGGTAAGGATTTATTCAGTCTGTCAAAGGACATGCTGGGAAGCTGCCTCTAGAGCAGTAACTTGTCAAAAAGCATGCCCAAAAGTGACTCTTGGTGTGCTTTTTGGTTAAAACACTGAATGACTGTCTGAACAGGATGTGCATTTGCTTTTAGCTCAGAAAAGCCAAGGAACAGCTTTTCAGGCAGTACATGCTGTGTGCTAGCCAAAATGTGCTACAGCTGGGCCTGAGAACTATTGTTTGGTGACAAGCTGGAGGCTGGCTAAAAAAAAAAAAAAGGGGTGATCTTCCACTAAACTTCTTTAAGGAGAGTGGCTTGATCGTGCACCATGGGAAGCAGAATAAAAACAGCTCTTCAGTGTCAACAGAGCACTCAGTTGTGGATGGGATAAGTTAAAGCCTTGTCTGAGACTATTAAATAAGAGACTAATTATAGTTGTGCTTTTGGTAGCTCACTGATTTCATTCTTTGGCTGTAATCTGTGAGGAGCATCAGAGTCATTAAAACGCATTGGTACCCTGCTAATAGCTAGTGAAGAATTGCACTCTAATAAAATACAGCGCTGAAACAATAGAACAATAATTTATCCAGTGTAGTGTCTCACAGGGTTTATAGTTGAATATGTTTGTTTCTCATTTTGAGCACATTCACTGAAATTTGCAAATGCAGATTAGCAAATGGTTACAACAAACTAAGAATATCTATCATATGCCCTTATTCGTGGATGGCTGTGTGAGCAGAGCTTGTGCATGGGCATACATCAAAACTGGTATCTATCTATGTTGTAATGTATTCCTCCACATGACCATATCCAATACATGGTTCTTATTATTCCATTAGTATCCAAACCACAAACCCTTTCCAATATCCATCTGTGAAGATGCAAATAGCGGCATACTTTGTTATATTAAGGATCAGCCATTAGGGGGTCACTGGTTAAAAGTCTGAAGATCATTAGAGGGTTTTTAAAAAATAAACATCTGTTGTCATATATCTTGAAGAGTTTGTGGTATCGATGCAATTTTTATCTGTGGTGATGATGTTGTCATGGGAACATATGCACAAGGGAATTAAATGATGTCAGGAGAAGTGTAAATGATGCAAACACACCTCATTTGAAATGTTAATTACCACCCTTCATACTGCTCCAAAGAACAGTTCAATTTGATTTTATTTCAGATGTAGGGCAAAATATGACACTCAATAAGTAGCTTACATTGTTGTACCAAAGTGAGTACGAGTCAGTGAGTTAATCTGCATTGGCAGCATTTGCACTGGGGACCATCTGCAGCCCTGCTTGTCTGAGCATCAGTAATATTCCTCTGTGAATATCTCATCTTGATGGTCAGGGGAGGCAGGCAGCCTCTTTAAAGAGTTCCATAAATGCTTATAATTGCTGCATTAAACTTCAGTTTATTATTTTCTCCAGGTGCAGGTATGCGGATGATATGAAACCCCACTGCATTTACATACAAATTGAAGATTTTTATTAATCAGCCTGGTAACAGGAATCAAACAGCAACACTCCATCAGGTCCTTAAATACATTTGGTGACATTTTTACCATGCATTAGCATGATAGGGCAAGCAGAATATAATGTACCAATGATTGCTTTTCCATTGAAAGCACAAACGGTTTCATTTTTCCTGTCATCTCAAATAAGTGTTAAAGAGGGTTTGGAGGCTATTGTGTACGTTCCGTATGCTAGGGACTTACAAACACTGATGGCCACATTAAATAACCATTAGTGGCTCGGCTTAGATCATTGCAACATCCCTCCTCTTCAGAATTTATTCTTTGATTTAAAGTGAAAGCAATCTGTGACTGCTTTCATAAAGTCCTTCGGCTCCCTCCATATTTTTTTTTCCTCAAACAAAATGCATTACAACAGTAATTTTATGACTGTTAAGATAACTGCCGTTAACAAGCACTTAATTAAAATGTACAATAAATAGCAGGCTGCAGTCTTATCTCCTCTCATGAGCTCCCAGCAGCCTGAGACTCCAATGCACAGCCCTGCTGTTCCTCGGCTTGTTTGCAGATTAATTGCTTTTCTGTCTGGCAAAAGCTGCTTCTCCTTCAGCCAGATCGTAAATGACCAGATAGGGACTTTATCAATCAAGCTACTACTTTCTGTGATCACTTCCATTCAACACCTTCTGAATTTCGCATTGAGAGGAACAGAAGTTATAGAGATAGGATTTAACATCTTAGTTTTTGTGTGCTTGGAATTTACGATAGTGCTGTCACCATTTGACACTGTTAATCTTTACATACAATACCCTTGGAGCAAGGCTGGTTTTGTTCCTGAGCTGGAACCATCCCTTGTAAGAATTGTGAAGAATACATGAAATACAACAGAGATGCTTGCCAGCGCAAGGTTACATCTCTTCCATAATCTGTATGCACTTGCTGATGTGGTTGAGCATCCCTCTGTAACCTTGGGTTCTGACCAAGTTAGTGGTTTACAGTTATATTAATTGAGATCTAGTTTTATTGTGACTGTTCATAGGGGGCAGTTGTCTGGAGGCCTCAACCATGGGTAAGGACCCCAGTTTGGTAGGTTCTTAATGTTTCTTCCTTGAAAACCTAATTATGCTCAAAACAGGTTTTGTAAAATCAGAAGTTAGTTTCCCTAATTAGACTTTGCCTGTCAGCAAAACCTTAGTGCATATAGATTTTGGTGAATGCAGTTGTTTGCAGATGAATTGTGGTTTTTGAATTTAGTAAGATCTGAACAAGTCTCATCACTGTAGAAATGCTATTCTTTTTACCAAAAGGCTTCAGAGAGCAACTACTCCTGCTACTTGCAGAATACACCAGTTACAAATGTAAACATGATACCAGAATGCAAATTTACTGTAGCCCACTTTTGAAATGCAATCCTTGAACTGCAGTAGGTATGTTGTTTTCTTATTACCTGCTCAGAATATAAACAAATCTCTAATTTACCAGGTTTATCTCACATGCTGAGCAAAGGGAATGGCTTCCATTTGGAGCTCTAAACACGCATCGTATAGTAACTTTGAAAACACACTATATTAACTTAAGGCTGGCTTCTGAATACACATGAAGCTGCAGTGTTAAACATAATTTGTGTAGCTGCTTCAGTGTCAACACTAAGGTCAGTCTCCTTAAACTAAACCAAAATGTTTGCCCCTCCCACCTCCTTGCACACTGTTCTCTGAATGCAACAGCCTTGTGAACATGTTTTGTTGTTTGTTTGTTTGGGTTTGGTTGTTTTTTTTTTTTTTCTCCTCCTCCTGCCAGTCAGAGAGGCAAGGGACTTCTTGTGCCTGGGAGAGCCAAAATGAAGGAGTTCCCTGACAGCAGTGTGTACATTTATGTTAGCAACCTCTAAGGACATTTGGAACATCTTTGCAGAGGGTCTTTTCCTGTGTAATCTCCTCTGAGTGGTCTGCTCAGCACTTCATTCTTAAAACACATCAGCAAGAGCTAATTGTAAATGAATGAAGAGTAGCCCTTAACAGGCCACTGCAACCTCTCCTGTTGGCAAATGTGCTCTCAAACAGCCCCCGAGCAGATCCGTCAAGGGACTGGAGGAGTCCGAGGGTTGGGGTGAGTGATGCGCATGTATCAGTGGAAGAAAAAAGCCCAAAGCAATGGGGGTGTTCTCAAGGCACAGCAGTAAAGAAGCTGCTAGTAAAGACTTGCTATAAAGCTGCTAAAGGAGAAAATACTCCACTGTTTGGAATCCTCCAAGCTATTTGTCATGGTCACTACACTGCTACCACTTAAATAAGCAAACAAACAAGCACAAAAGATAAAGACAAGAAATAATCACTGAGCATATCAGCAAGAAGAGAATGCAGCCCTGTGAAGATAGTAAAATTACATCCATAGGTCAAACCAATTTGCACTGTAACCCTGCTGCAGCTGAATAGCCCCAATGTAACGTGTGTGCATGAACATTTGCAGCTCTAACGTGGTTATGACAGAGAAATGTTATTATCAGGGTGCTTATGTGCACTAGGGTCAGAACAGCATTTATATCTCATACCTGTAGCCATTAGGTGAACAGACAGATTCACAGAAAATTCCTTTGAAGGAGGGAGATACACAGTAAACTACCATGTTTCTGTATTGTTATGTTTTTCTTATTTAAAGTGGGTTTATTCTTAAAATAGGCCTTGCAGTTACACAGCACTCTTGTTTTCCCGTGGCACCTGTACATTAGAAATTCTGAGTTCTTACCAGTTTTCCCTCTGCTTTTACATGTCAATAAAGAGGGGATGTTTTGCTTTTGGACACCTGATGTCTTGAAAGAAAATTTCTGCTTGAAGTTCAGCTGGTGCTTGATGTTGTTGAGCTAGCATGTCCTATGGTAGCAATGGGCTGAGCTTTCTTGATGAGAACTTTTTCATTTCAGACTTTTCAGGAAATTTGTTCAAATGTTTGGTACCTCTTTCTCTCTCTCTCTCTCACTCTTCTTCTAGTGATGTGTCATTTGTGAAAGCTTTCTCCTGAAAAATGAAATTACTCAATATAGACTGAACTTTTTCAGAGCATTTCACACACTTGAATACTGGCTCAAAACCCTGTTTGTTGCATAAGCCAGATTTCTATGCAACTTGCTATAAGTTTCTTTGCTGGTGGGAGAGTAGAACATTAGGGACTAATGGGGCAGGCCTGCTAAAAGAATACAGCCATGGGTGATTAATCCAGATCATCTCACTCTACTCGCTATAGCATGTGTGTTTTAATTTTTTATTACTTAAGAATTTATTTTGAAATTATGCTGATTAAAAAAGGTCATATTTCCATCAGTACCTACATTAATTCAACCTTGTAAAATTTACTTTACCCACTCAGCTGGGTGGAGTGACTTTTTTATGGATGAGCAGATGTTATAGCTGAGCTGTCAATTTTTATATTACTTCATTAATTTATTCACAAGAAATGTTTTAATCCCAAACATTCCACTGTGAACAAGTGGCAAGGTTCCTGGGTTCTGTGACACCCTGGCAATTCAGTGATATCTTCTTCACATTCTGAAATGAAGACATTCTCAAATCTGACATAAGCAAATGCATTATATACTGAATATTGTATTTTGACATTGCATTCAGCATGATGGTCTTTGCTAGTTCAGCTTAGGGAAGCAGTCTTTACCTGTGCAAATCAGTGTAACTCCATGTAAGCCAATTAAATAATTCAGCAGATGAGGTTTTCTTGTTCTCTTGCAATATTCTCAGTTTAGCCCTTGTAATGGTCTTTATTATTTCTGTCTCCATCATCATGTAACAAGGATACAATCCTAAGATACAGAGATTTCCAGTTATCCTAATTTGTTTGATATAATCACATGGATTTATTTTTAAGAATAATTTATTTACTTAATATATTCATTCTCAATTTGTGGAAATACCTCATAGCAGTTATGGTAGGGAACTCCGGAGGATTGGGCACTCAAGAGAAGAGCTAATGAGAATTTTGAAACTTGAGAAAGGCAAAACAATTTTGGACTGTGGCTTTAGCACATTGACTAAATACTTCTGCTACACGGAGAAGTAGGTATTAAGAAATGCTGTGAATTCTTTAGGTTTTGTAGTTATGAGTGAAAATGTCTTCATGTAAGGAATGTGCATTTTGAAGACGATTTTCACAGTCAAAATAGCTCAAATAGGTATCAAAAATAGCTGTATTTTCTTTTTAATAATAAAAAAAATTTTTTAAAGCTCCTATCCTGGATAAGGGCTGTGCTGTACGTGGCCAGCTCCGATGGGGTTTGCTGTAGAGCAATGCACAAACACGTGATGTAGCACAGTTGTTGAGAAACCTGGATGCATAACGTACTTGGTATGGTGATGACAGCTTTTTTAGCTCTACAAGGACAGAGCTACATAGTGCACAGCCTCCAAGTATGTATTCAGAGCCCTACTCAGCACTGCTGATGGCATTGTGGAAAACCAAAAATACCCTTCTTAATGCAGCCAGTGTTGAGAACTTCATTTCCTTAAAAAGAAATCTGGAAGACTTCCCAGATTATATATGTGTGCCTCTAACTTCAGAGGTTATGACTGTACTAAAAGACTATGAGTAAAATTAATAGTAGAGGGCTTGTTTGTTCTATTGCAATATTCTCATTTTAGCTCTCCTAATGATCTTGGTTCTTTCTCGCTCCATCATCACATGACAGGGTTACAAATCCTAAGGGAAAATAAACATGTACATTGATTCCCAGTTGGCTCAAGATCATGTAATTTGGGGTTGATGAACAACAAATGGTGAATTTGGGTAGACTAATTCTAACTGAATTGTCACTGAGAACAGAAGCTAATGAAAATATTTTAATTCACTTAACTATATACTTATTTCACATTTTAACTGATTTTTATCTTAATAGATTTTGTGAGGATCAGACACAGACAACTGTGAAGGTGCTATTTTAGTGACATTTGTAAGACACTTACATGCAGAAAACATTTTAAAGCTCTGCTAGGAAGTCTGTTCTACAAAGGCTGGACCAGAAGAGATGTCTAATGCAGAAAATATTGTGTTGCTTCTGAGGTGAATTTAAGATGTTTGGTCAATCCCTTATCACGGGTGGTTTATCAGACATAAATGAATTACACTGTACTTTTCAGAGACTTTTTCAGTAAAACATTTAATCATGTTACTTGCTTTGCTGAGTTAAGGTAGAAGTTGAATTTGGGCTAGAAACCTGGTTTCCAGACTTTTTCAGGTTTTGGTGATAATGAGTTTTTGTAATGAACCAATCCCATTTTTTTAGAAATGAGCAATGCCAAACTCTGGGGGGATCAGAATGTGCATCCTTTTCTGATTTGGTGGATTGAAGAGTTCTTGCAGAGTGCTAATTTATTAAATATTTTTGTATTTCAGCAGTTCTTTGGGTGTTTTCTCCCCAACTAGAAATCTTCATTATGGTTTACGTTTAGGCTGAATTAAAATTAATTATTGCAAGAGGTTTTGTTCTTCTCCAATGACTTATTTCTGTCCTCTGGCTGAACAGTGGTCCATGGGCAGCACTCAGATCTCCAAGAGGCCTAAAACATGTTGAACACTGACATTTAGGGAGGTCAAATTGAAGAGGTTGGAAGGCGTGTTATGAATTGGTATTAGATGATATTTTTTCTGTGCATTTGTTTTGGCAGAGAAAGAGTTGTTACAGTATTTTTGAGCTGTGTGAAGTGATATTCTGGGAAATTTAAGTTCAGTTAAGGCAGCCGGTGGATTACAGTGGGTATTAGTATTAACCAATTACAAAAAATATCTTGACAAATTAAATGTCAACCCTTACCCAGCTGTGGCTGTTGAAATTCAGATCCAGATGCAAGATTGGCATTTTTTGTCTATCTTTGCTATGCTGGAACACAGTGGCAAAAACAGCGATATTCTCCTCTGTCTCTTAGCTAGCAGTTAATCAAGCTCTGCGTCTCAAATATCTCCTCAATGATCAGGAGTTCTTAACTGCTCACATTTTTCATTCCTCCCATCACCTGAGAAGGGTTGTCTATTGTTAAACCAAACAGCAGTGTCTTACCGGTGAAATGAGATGAAACAAAGCAAAACCTTTCCCTTGTTCTGTGAGATCTGTTTAATTTTAATTTTGCTGCAAAATAGTTTTTCTAGCTCAGTTATGAGTGGAAAAACTGGTGTCACTTTGCACAGCATTTCAGTCCCAAGCTCTTAAAAGCAGTGCAATTGGAAATAATGGCTCTTCCCAAGCAGGATTTTTCCCTGTAGTGTGTGTGTATATATATATTCCCTTGAGCTTTACCAATTCTTGTTTTTTAAAACTCTCCATTAATAGGCCTCTATTTATTTGTCTTGGGAAATTTTTGCCCATGGAAAAGGTTTCACAAGAAATTTTTACTATTACATGATTGTCCTAGTTTCAGCTGG